>NC_056731.1:205167181-205467181 GCF_019279795.1 Protopterus annectens
GGATGACAGGCAAGACAAATAAGACGCATACAGGGGTGGTATATGACACATGTGGGGGGGGACACCTTGGATGGGGAGGGGTGTTTGGAAGTCGCAAGCCCATGAGCCCACCAATGGATACAGTGGGACTGAGGTCCCCACCAATGGGCAGTCACTACTGCACCTTCACAACCCAGAAGGTTGCTGTGCTGGGGGCTGTCTAGGAGGGGCAGGCTCTAGTTGTGCCACTCAGCCCTCAAGCTGGCACAGGTGGTCTCGAATCTCCCTGTTGAGCTCCCTATGCACCACGGCCTGGACTGTACCAAGGGTGACAGGTTCTTGTCCGTTCCCACTGCCAGGGTGGAGCTGAGCCCCATCCCCTGTGGCGGTTCCACTCAAAGGTGGTGCAGGGCCAATGGACGAGGAGGTCCCAGGCTGGGCCCCAGAAGTGCTGGTGCCCGGTGCCATGGCCAGCTGAGGTGGGACAGGTGGGTCCGCTGGGACAGGCCTTCCCATATGAGCTATGTTGTAGCATATGTAAGGCAGATATGGGTTAGTAATAGTCAACAGCATTCACGATTAATTATAACAGCATGCATAGGTATTCCCATTACCCAGGGGACCAGATATAAATTGTTGCAGAGCAGGCAGAACACATGCATATATGGGTAAACAGTGGCCATTAAAATGACATGCAGGTTTCATTGATGGCAACAGGCCACCAATATGGGAGTATTTTAACATGGCACATGCATAGAAACAGATGTGAATATTTATAAACCAATAGGACATATGTCCAACAAAGGTTAGGAGTATAAACATACCAAATGAGTTGTGTAAATCGGTTGTTTTTACACATATGGTAGGGGTGAGAGAGAGAGAGTTCAATTAACAACTAATAAATCCTTGTGGTTTTCACAACATTCATAGTCACTGCAGTGGCCTGTCCTTTACATGTATTTATACACTACCCAATGGCATTATATAGTACAATGCTATGTTTGTAGATTAGTATGTACGGGACCTGTGTCTTATGTACAGGCTTGACAAGATGCAGGTGTCAATGCAACATGTTTTGAGACTGCTCACATACACTTTGGGTGAGATGCTGGGTTGACAGGTATGTTTGCATGTGCATTCTCTGACTATGTACAAGTCTGACTATCAGTTATACGTCATTAACAGCTGCCTACATTTCTTGGATCTTCACACTAATTTGTCAGGGGTACAGGGAAAAAGGCAGGTGATGTGGGCCATTTATCAGGACATAATGGGCAGATTGGAACAGTTGAGGGGTATGAATATGCATACCACTCTCTATTTAAGCATTCTAGCACAATCTGTGCAGTTGTTAAGTGTAAATATACATACAGTTTTCTCTCTGAACATTCTAACAGACTGTGTGCAGTTGTATGGAATGATTATGCATACAACTTACTAGCACTCCTGGGATCGAAAGCCCTGCTGCGTGTGTGACAAAAGCATTACAGTTACACTCACTGTACACTATGCTATCAGGCAATTATTGTGAGGCTTTGCAATGTATTTTGTCTAATATGACTGACCTGTTTGCACTTCTGACATTGTTATACAGCACTTCATATATGTTATCTACATACCACAGTGTGGGTAACACTGCTTACTACAACAGTACTATTTAATAACTGCAACAGTACAACAACATATGACCGCAGAGTAAACAGAAGCAATACAGGGGTTACAACTTTATTTGCAGCATATTACACTATTCTGTATACTGGTATGACACTTTCTGAGGCTCTTACATTTATTTCTTATGACAGTACATGCAGGCTATTTACTAACCTGCCTCACAATGCATCCTTTGCAGCCTAGCATCATAGGCTTGCTGGTTCACAGCACGCTCATCTGCAGCTGTCAGAGAAGAACATTGATATTTAGCCATACCTATCCATAGTATACACAAGCTAGGCAATTATTAACTACGTAGTGGAAGGAGTACTTACTCAGTTCTGGGGCATTCTGCATCTGCCTTGTTTCCTGGATCCACTGTTCCAGGACATCCCACCTCCTCTGCTTCAGATCTGCATGGTGGTGCCTGACCTGTTCACCAGTCCGGGGGATACTTGTGGCACTAGTGAGGTCACGGATGAGACTGTCCCAGTCCTCCATTTTGTACTGCGAGCCCTGGTACTGGCCCTGCAGTAGTCTCCTGTCATGGTGCTTTACCAGGAGCCATACCATGAATTTGGACTCCTGGATGCCCCAGCACTGCGCTCTAAAGTGAGTGCATTCTCCCACTCCAGCCATTTTGTCTGCAGGGTGATGCTACAACCAGTTATGAGCCGTATTCCCGCCTCTTCAGTTTAAGTAGGGCTGGATTCCCACACTTTTCTGTAATTGGCCAGTTTCGAAATGTCTAAGCTATGGGCACACATGCTTACTTTAGGTTGGCACTTCTTAAGGAGGTGTACCTGTGGGCATATTGTATTGGTTTCCTTACACATTGCTTACAATTATTTGGTTGTGCTGTGTAGCGGTTAGCATTGCTTATTGGTTATGTAGCATTATATTTGACTTTTGTCAATTTTTGTCTTACTCATTACAGGCTATATATGTGTCTGGTATCCGTCATTCATGTGTACATACACTGTATGGAGTCCTGGGGACCTCTGAATCTTATTACAGTAATACCTCAACTCTATGTTTACTGCAGTACACCAATTCACATATTTATGGTCTGTGGCAGGTTATAGAACATTACACTGTACATAGATTCCATTCACATATTTGATTTGTTTCCCTGTTGTGAGGATTAGTTTACTGATACCTCCTTTATATGTATTGCTATCATGGCATAGTGGTTTACGACTATGACTGTAATGTATAGAGTCCTGTGTTCTAGCCTTGCAGAGGCTGTTTATTTTGTTGCTAGCCAGAACACGTGCTGTTGGGTACAGAGTGATTAAGGCACTTTAAAGCAGATGTGAGTGGGTGTGCATGGGTTTGTGTGGAGATAAGCAAAGCTAACCTTCGGTTACAGTTTCTTACACTCAGCCTCTACATTGCTTCACCAGTGTGATACTCGTATACCGGCGGCCAAACAGGCTTACACCAGCTTGCTCCTGCACATGTCAATGCACTACATTTGGTGTTTGCATCTGACACTCACACCCCTGGGTGGTAGTGAGGACTACGATATTACCTTTTGATGCCTATTACATCGGATTACATACCTACAGTATTGGGAATGGCTGCCCATTAGGCGTAAGCATGCCATTTGACTGTACAGAATCCAAGGCCTGTCCAGAGTTTGGTTTATACTATTGGTGTGTTCCTCTTAAAATCTGCACCTGTCTGGCTAATACGTGCGAACTGACACCATTAAATACAGACAAGTACTTGGGTTTTGGAACCCACATCCTTCAGCCGAGTCATGCTACTGCATATCTATTATCCTATTATCTTTCTATGGTTGTAAGTGGAATATATGCTTTCTATCCCTATCAGACCTCTCACATGGTTGGGGACAAATATGACCTAAATCAGGAACATGTCATGACAACATCAGGGACAATCAGGGACACAATTAAAATATTAGTGCTATTAACATGACACTTTGACAGACTCAGAGCATATGAATTAATACACATTTTCTTTGGTAAATGAAGTTTATAACTGTTAATTGTTGTCATTATTCATTACATGTAATTCACCACCTTTCCTCTAAAAGTCACTGGTTTTAGAAGGGATTAAGAGGGACAGAGTTAGAATTTGAGTTAACTCAGGGACATCCCTCGAAATCAGGGACAGTTGAGAGGTATGGTCCCTATGTGTTCCCCCAATGGTTTATGTCCTGTCCAGTGGAGTTGCTCTTAGGGGTTGAGAGGTATGGGTGTAAGCTATGCCCATCTCGGAATACTAGTTAGATCCCCGGGACGGTCCTAATACAACTGCACCAGCCAACACCTGCATGCCTAAGCCCATAATTGCATACCCATAGTTCCTCCGCCTGCCCCTCCTCTACAGCACTCATCCTTACTGTGGGTGCAGGTGGGGTATAAACACACCACTACACACTGCCCACTCTCCGCATGTCGGGACACATGTCGTACGTTGTCTCAACCCATGGGTTATCAGGCTTGCACAACCTACTGGTCCATGTACGTCTACGGTCTGGTTTGATGAATCATTACAGGGACTGACTCTGATTATCATTAATTTTTGGGGTGTCCCACAAGGGACATTAATGTCTTTGTTTCAAGATTAGACCTGGCAGGTCTATCCCACTGGTAGTATCCTGCCTGTGGGCTGGGAAGCAGTGGTGTGTTTACTTTTATTGTGTGTCTGTATGTTTCACCGGTCTAGCTGGGGGGGGAGGGGGTTGATGCTACATGTTACACGTTTATTGATTGGACCCCTCACCCCATATGCACGGCGTGTGAACATATGTAATCCGTAACAGCTGTATCATATCATAGCTATATACATGTGTATATTTACAGTGATATATATATATATATATATATATATATAGATCCACTGTGCATCGGTTCTGTGACTAGGCGGCTGCTGCTCACACTTCCCACCCACTGCTAAGGAGACTCAAGTCTGCTCCCTCGGGTGTTCCCCCTTTTTTATTACTTAACAGAATATCCCTCCTTTCAAAGAGAAGATGTCCGTGGACAACCTGCTTGATCAACACTAAATATACTGGGACTTTGTCTCCTCACTGCTAAGGAGACTCAGTGTATGTAACAGTCTTAAATACGTTTTTCTAGTGACTATCTAAACTTGAGCAGCATTCTACCTCAGTGTGCTGGAAAGCAGCCTACCGCAGGCCATTGCATTGCCCCCCCAACCTCGGTTTGCAATCTACTCCCCTCTCTGCCTCTGTTTAACTTTCTAAACCTAACTTCACAGTGGCACATATTTTACTTCATGTACCTCCATCCTTTTTCCACTAGGTGGCAGCATACACCTGATAAAAAGACCTGCAATAAACCTTTTGCCCTGCTCCACTAATTTACTCTGCCTAAAAGTGTCTCTGCCCTACACTAAGGAATCGGTGGAATTACCACCACACACTCATGCACATTCTTTAAAGAGTGTACCCTAACCAAACTTAAAGTCCTAAGTTAGTAACTGGAAAACCAAAGATTGTAAGCAGAATACTTGCACCCTAGCAGTAGCTCTTCTTTTCCAGCCTCAGGTCACTGATTTATTATTTTCTGGTCCTTCCTGCCTTCTTGGCTCTTCCCGCTCCATTTGCCCTGCGAGCTCACTCTGCTCCTCTACCCTGCCCCCAAATTCCACCTGCCCCCAGTGCTCCTACATTTATTCTCCTCCTACAATCCCTCCCTCTCCTCCAACCAATCCTCACACACCTTTCCCCCACCCCTTTCTCCAACCTACCTGACTCTCATACCATACCCCCCATCTAATATCCCATTACCCTCCTCTCTATCACTTCTGACTCCAACTACTATGCTCACCCTTCTTCCTAAAATCCTTATCTCTACATCCATCCTCATCCTTCTGCTACCTCTTTATCATGCCACCTCCTATACTGATTTCCATTTACACCCTCCACCTCTTCCTCCCCACCCACTCCTTACAGCCCACTTCCACAACATTTCTGCCTCTTTAGTTCCCTCCCACCCTATCCTTCTCTTAAAAGTAAAACTTTTCCCAAGCACTACTAAATACTACAAACCTAAACCAATTCACTACCAGCCATTTATATCTAAGTACAAACCTAATAAACTTATTCCCCATATCACTTACCTTTGCTTAGTTGGTGACATTCACCCAAATCCAGGACTAAACTTCTCTCCAACAAACCACCCCAGCAACAACAACAAAACTACCAGTAAATACCTCAAATTCCTCACCATCAATGCCCAAAGCTTAAAAAATAAATTAACCCTCGTTTATGCCTGGCTCAATTACAACTTACCTGATATTGTAGCCATCTCTGAAACCTGGTTAAAACCTCACATAAGTGACTCCGAATTCCTTTCCCCTGGATTTCATTCTCTCCAATCTCACCGCCTAAGTAGAAGAGGTGGTCGTTGTAGCCTTAATCTACTCCAACCACTTGTCCATCACTCCTTACCCTAATACCATCCCTTCTTTCAATAATGCTGAACTTGTAACTGGCCTACTAAAAATAAACAACCATAAAAGCATCTGCATAATTTCCCTCTATATTCCTCCTGTTAACAACACCACTACCCTGGAAGACATCCTCTCCTGGACCTCCTCTAATATTAAGCTAGAAACCTACATTATAGGAGATGTAAATATTGACTGGGAAAAAAATCATTAACCCTAATCCCGCCATAACAATCAACCTATTTAACTTCACTCTACTTACTGACTCCATTACTAGACCTCACAAAAGCAACCCCCCAGGCTCCATACTTGACTAGATTCTAGTATCTCATCCTAACAAAATCATATAATCTGGTGTCATTCCTGACCCATTAGGAGACCACCTCTCTGCCTTCACCCTTTGAGCTACACCCACTTCCCCACACTCTCACCAGTACATTCATACTTGTAACCTATCTAACTTTAACCCTACTACCTTCTCTGACTTCCTTAAGCTAACTAATTGGAACCCCCTAAAAACTCTACCATTAGATGCAGCTGTTGACTATTTCATTTCAACAGTCGTAACTTTCCTAAACTCCCTAGCTCCAATAAGAACAAAAAGAGTTAAAACTGAGACCGCCCCATGGCTCACCAAAGATACCAAAAAGATTATGCCACAAAGGGATAAAACCTGGAAAGCCTACCTCCAATATAAACAGCCAGAAATCTTTCTTAAATATAAACAGCTGAGAAACCTAGCCAAAAAACAAGTCATTAGAGATAAAAAGTCTTTCTACATCAAACTACATGTAAATCATGTAAAAAAACCCCAAACAATTCTGGAACGCTATTAATTCTCTCCTTAGGCCAGGTACAAAAAACAACCCCTGTCCTGACACCAGCAAATTTGACCTTGAAATTGCCTCACTATTCGATACCTTTTTCACCTCTTCTATCGCTGAGCTAACCAAGACCTTTACCAACAATAACCCTCCACCCCTCCCTGCTCAATCTTCCCCTCCCTCCTCTTCCCCTTCTTTCGAACTCAAACCCATCTCCACCAACCTAATAAAGAAACTTCTCTCTAAACTAAAGCCTTGCTCCAATGCCCCTGACAGCATTCCTTCCTCCTTCAGAAAAATAGCCTCAGACGTTATTGCTCTGCCTATCAGCATCCTGATCAATAGATCACTACTTGAATCCTATGTACCCAAACTATGGCATACTGCATATATTCTTCCACTCCACAAGGGTGGTAAAAACTGTAACATCTCCAATTTTCACCCCATAGCCATCCTCTCCCCATTCTCCAAATTTCTTGAAAAATGCATCCACCTGCAGCTCTTAGCATTACTTACCAAACACCAGCTACTCTCTCCTACCCAACACGGCTTCTGCCCAGGACACAGTACCAACTCTGCCCTTCTCTCCTTCTTACATTCTGTCAATTTAGCCCGTGACTCTGGTAATATGGTATCCTCTGTTCTGCTGGACTTATCTAAAGCTTTTGATACCATCTCCCATACCCACCTACTAAACCATCTCTCTAATATCAACCTTTCCCAAAAAACTCTTTCATGGTTCTCCAGCTATCTTTCAGACAGGTCCCAAGCTGTGAAATGAGGCCAGGCCACCTCCACTTTCCTTGCTACCCCCATTGGAGTACCCCAAGGTTCCATACTTGGCCCATTGCTATTCAATATCTTTATTAATAACTTCCACAAAGCCATACCTAATACCAAAATTGTGCAATAAGCTGACGATTCCACTTTGATCTGCTGCACCACTAACCTAACAGAGCTCCAGTTTTTGACACAAACTGCCTTCGCAACCACCAAAAACTGGATGCTCCAAAATCACCTCTCATAAATGCCAACAAAACTAAGATCCTTCTATTCACTCCCTCAAAATCCTTCTCTCTTGATAAAAACTCACTTCAAATTACAAGCCTTAGCAGCTCCACTATCGAGGTCGTACTCTCCGCCAAACTTCTTGGTGTCACCATTGATGGTCACCTAAACTTTAACATTCATATCCAGCTAAACATCAAGAAAACACCCATAAAACTTGGCCTACTTTACAGAAACAATCACTTCCTCTCTCCTACCACCAGACTAACTCTCGCCACAACCTATCTCCTTCCCTCTCTACTGTATGGCGCTCCTCTGCTCACTAATTTATCTTCCACACTTACCTCCAAACTGGAAGTATGTTACAACAAAATCTCCAGATTCGCCACCAGTGCCAAATCCTCCTCTCATCACTGCACCTCCCTTCACTCATTAAACTGGCTTGAACTCCCCAATCAACTTGACTTTCTCTAAATCACCACAGCCCACAAATTATTGTTCCAACCCACTAACTGCCCTGCACTATCCAATATACTACAACCATATACCCCCCTCAGATCCCTTAGATCTACCCACCAAAACATGATTAACATTCAAAAACCCAAGCACCCAGCTGGTCAGCTTCTGTTATCCTTTTCCCTAGCTAAAAAATGGAATGCTCTGCCCTCCACATTGAGGACCTGTGACAACCTTAATAACTTTAAAACTCAACTTTATTCCTACCTCTATCTAAGCAGGAAATGCAACTGTACTCTTCAGCCAATACCTCTCAAGCTCTCCACCCCCTTTAATCCTGGCTAACCTTCTTACCTTCCTATCCTCGCTCTCAAATGTAGATTGTATATGTAACTAAACAGTAAAATCTAGCTATTATCCTATATGCCTGTCTTTTTCTCCTGAACAAAACTGTAATTGTTTTTTTCTTTTTTGAATGCAACCTGTTGTTTGTAATGCAAACTGTCTTTGAAATTATTAATGTAAGTAAACTTTGTGTTGTGGAGCTTTTCTCCCCGGGTCTCAAGTGAAAATGGGCCCTCCAGGCCCAGTGGACCTCCCCGGTCATCAAACTGGAATAAATAAATAAATTATATATATATATATTTACATTACTACATACAAATATATCTGTATATATATGTATACCTGTATATATTTATATATTGCTGTGTACATATATCTAACAACATATGGGTCTATGGATGTCTGCATATGTATATGTATATATGTGGGTATGTATATGTATTCTGTCTTTGTATGTATACATTTGTACTACAGAACGGGAGAGGTCTATCTTTATGTCACTATGGGGAGATATACACACACATACCTCTACATATATACATCTACATCTGGTTATTCTGTTCCTTACCATGTAGATTACACTTTGCTGTAGTGGGACCCATAGTGGGTGTGGCTGCTCGTTGGGTGATGCCTCTGCCCAATGAAGACCTTAGCTTACATCCCTGGGGCTGTCCATATAGACCCACATCAGCCAACACCTGCACACCTAGACCCATAATTGCATACCCATAGTTCCCCCACTCATCCTTACTGTGGGTGCAGGTGGGGTATAAAAACACCACTACACACTGCCCACTCTCTGCGTGTTGGGACACATGTCATACGTTATGTCGACCCATGGGTTATTAGGCTTGCACAACCTACTGGTCCATGAATGTCTATGGCCTAGTTCGATGACTCATGACAGGAACTGACTCCAATGATCAGTAATTTTTGGGGTGTCCCACAAGGTACATTGATGTCTTTGATTCACGATTAGACCTGGTATCCTGTCTGTGGTCTGGGAAGCAGTGGTGTGTTTAATTTTATTGTGTGTCTGCATGTTTCACCGGTCTAGCTGGGGGGGGGGGGTTGATGCTACGTGTTTCATGTTTCTTGCTTGGGACCCTCACTTCCACTGGCATAGCCTGTGAACATATGTCATTTGTGTGTGCTGTTTCCTGTCTTAGCTGTATATCTGTGTATATCTACGCACACACACACACAGATATATATATATATATATATATATATATATATATATATATATATATATATATATATATATATATATATATATATATATATATATATATATATATATATATATATATATATATATATATATATATATATATATATATATATATATATATATATAACTATATATTTATACACACACATATATATATATATATATATATATATATATATATATATATATATATATATATATATATATATATATATATATATATATATATCTGTAAAGCAACGCAAACCCCGCGTAAACGCACTTACACATGCTTACTGATGTTTATATTTGCTTACTACTGCCTTATTCATTATGACAATGACACTTTGCTCAAGTCCACTTTTAATTGTTATTTTGCAGGTTATACAGCGGACACATGTCAAAATATGTCCATATACAGATTACCGATGGGAAATGGCATGTGCTGCAGTGGGATTCTGAACAGGAATGTCTGTTCGTTAGGCTGATGCTCTAACCAATACACTATTGCTGTGCTGCTTCATTTACATATATATATACCCATATACCCATGACTCCTAGTTCCCCAAACACCCACTCCAACACTTCACTAACACTGCAGTCATCCATTATCCAGTGGGATTCGTGGTGTATCCACACCACTACACATTGGCCACTCGCTACTCCTGTAGACCCATCCCATCGGTTGACTCACTCCACGTATCCTCAGAAACCCCAATGTTTTAGTCCACAAACATTGGTGACATGTGCGATCATTAGGACACTATTCACAATTTTTGGGTTGTCCCACCTGGGACACACATGCCTTTATGTCAAGATTAGACTCTGTACTTCATTACATCCTTACTCCCGTTAACATGACACTACAATGAATTGATCAGTATGACTATGTGGTAATGCACACGTTACACATGAGTGCTATTTATGTACGAGTTTGGCATGATTCTTTTACAAATTGACCGGTGTAATAATTGGCGTTGCCATAGCAGGCAGATCAAAGGAATGATTCCATGTGTGAGACAGTCCTCACATTTGATATTTTCAGCACAAAACTGACTTAGGACATTGTACACACTTCTGCCTTTTAGCAGTTTCATCCCTTTCCTCTTATGCACAACCTATTATTCTATCTACTGTCGAGGTTTGTAAGGGCACATTCATGTTATTTATGTCTGCAAATGGAATGACTGTTTTACAGGGAATTTACTTCTACATATAGATGTATGCATGTGTGTATGTATATATACTTATAATGACCTCGTTGACCTCCACGGGGTGGTCCAGTTAGCATCAGCCCATCCAACCCTGACACACCTGGATCCATAATTTTACACCCATAGTTCCTCCGCCCCACACGACTTCTACATACACGCATACCATCCATTGTCCAGTTGCTAATGCAGCCATTACACACCTCCACCCATTGCTCTCTCCTGAGTGTTAGGGGCCCTACACATATGTTGTCCCAACACATGCATTATCAGGCTCTCCCACCATTTGGTCCTTGAACATACCTGCCCTTCCTTGTGTAATGGCCGGAGGTTCAATCATCCTATCAATTTGGGTAGTCTCACCAGGAATTACCCTCTGATTGTTTGAAAAGTAGACTTAGCAGGCTAACAATGTTACTCCCACTGGTAATATCCTGCCTGTGGTGTGAGTAGCAGTGCTTTGCTCACTTCTGCCCAGCTTGATATGACATACGCTGACAGCGCTATATAATACCGGGGTTGCTGTTGATTCCTTTCTCATTCCTTTTGTATGCTTTCTTGTTACGACATTCATTCTTCATATATATATATATATATATATATATATATATATATATATATATATATATATATATATATATATATATATATATATATATATATATATATATATATATATATATATATATATATATATATATTTATGTGTAGATACTTATATACATATATATATATATATATATATATATATATACACTTATATATATATATATATATATATGTTTACTGTTGCTTATTTGTGCTTACACCTGCTTACTAGTGCCTTATTCATTATTATTATTATTATTATTATTCATTATTCATTATGACAGTACCACTTTGTTTGAATGAATTTGGTTAAACAATGCGATACTCAAGTTTACAATTACATGTTATTATGTCAGTCTTACAGCAAAACAACATTCACTCCAAAGGGAAAATGATATGTGCTATTGTTAGACTCAAACTGTGAATGCCAGTTTGTTAGGCATATGCCCTATCCACTACACTATTGACATTTACGTTGGTTCTGCATGTTTTTCTCTATTTGAATGATGTTGATGTGTAAGCTATGAAAAGCGGTGAGCAGCAATGCAGAAACACGCTGCACTTTGCTAACACTTTCGATATTGCAGCAATACAAATGTAAAATAGGAACACAGGGATTCTAATTGTGAAAGGTCTAGGGACAGGGCTCAATATTGCACTGTGTGCTTGTGTGTTTACTACTTCGTTTTTATTTCACTTTTCGTGGACACTCTTGTATGCTTAGCATACATTTCGGTATCCGTGGTCACTGAATTACTAGCTTACTATTAGAGGCGGCCTCTAATAGTAAGCATACTAGGTTGTGCAGCTGTCAGGGCATGTTTACGCCTCTGTAGAGCACTTGTACACACTCCCTGCACTCGCACATGTTTCCTGTGCACATTGTGGGTGTGGCGGCGCCCCCTCATACATATTCATATGTCGCTGCTGCGTCTTCTGTATTGAGGACACTCGGTGCAAGGCTAAGACCATCCTTGCATTGAGCTTCTTGAATCCCGGGGATGGGCTGGATGTTTTTCTGCATGACAATACAATGCATTAGTAGTTCTCCTCTGCTTGATGTCATAAATGTGTTCATAAATTCGTTCTTTAAAACTACAAATGGTTTTCCCAACATAAAAACTCGGGATTTTATTGGTGGGTTATTTAAACTGATTTTTTTTTTTTTATTCTGAAGAAGTGTATGTTATATACATATGAAAGCATTTAATTCCTGTAATAAAACAGTTGTGAACTGTTTCTGGTTGGTTTCTATTTGGATTCCAGCAGATGGTCAGTGTTTTTTGTCGTTTTGTGTTGTTTGGGTTCTCAGTTTCTCATGTCTTATGCAGATAATTCGAATGTGAATGGGGCTAGACCAGTTTCCAACTTGGAAGATCTCCAAAGAAGTGTTTGGCAACTTACTTTGTTGGTACAAGAACTTATGGAACATTCTAGTGGACCAGTAGCTGCTTTGTCTACTGCTACAGAATACCATCGTACACCTGCCTGTTTAAAGAATCCTTCTCATTTATCGGTGAATTCTGATAATGAACGGACAATCAATATTAACTTAAACAATTGGTTGCACTCTACTATTCAATTGCAGCATGTAAGTAGTGAAACAGGCTCATATAATGAAACTTTAACTACTTTTGAAAAGGTGTTGCTTAAATGTCGCAAACTACAAATAGAAAACGCCTTTTTATCTGAATGTATTCACACTGAGAGAGTCCCTAAGGGACTTAGACTGTGGAAATACCTGAATGGGTTATTAGCTAGTTCACCTTTGCATTTGGATTTGATAGAACTATTCAATAAACAAGGTGTGGAGCTGCTAAAACTACTTAGAAAGCACAACCAGATTGAAATAGGCAATCTTATGAAAGAAGCCGAAGGGCTGGACAATAAAATCAAAAAATATATGCTTTTTTTCTGTATAAGGGGCACAGTACTTTGCAGTTTTTGGCAGAATAGATAATATAGTAACTGACATTCAAAAAAGAAAACGTAAAAAACCTTGACAGAGATAGAAGGGGAATACCAGGAGGGGAAAGCATACTCTCAGCCAATGGGTGTGTCAGAAGGGCGGAGCCAAGACAACAGAGTTTCAGAAGGGAATCCTTCATTGGAAGAAGCAGAGCATATAGAGAACAAAGAGGAAGGGGTGGCCCCTTTAGATGCAGCTCCTCCCAGGAGATCAGAGAGGCTCAGGAACCAGAACAGGAACCATTTTGGGAACAACAAGCAGAATTTTCACCAACAGAAAAAGAACCAGCACACATGGAGCAGAGGACGAGCCAGAGGTGGGGTATGAGAAGCCATATTCATATTACCATCATCCACAGAACTATTAGATAACCTTGAAACAGCTGGTACTGTGCATGAGGCATTGACTAACATTTTAACTAATGTCAATAGTGACTACAAAGTATATAACTTTACAGATATTACATTCAATGAAAATATAGTGAGTCTGCTGAGTAAAGGGCTCACTTTTGTCCCTACAACAAATGCTAGAATTGAGACTTTAATGGGGGATTTAAAACTGTTCTTAAGAAAGCTCAATTTCAAACTGCTGTTTAATGGTGTCAACAACAATCACATTAGTAATATTCTAAGAAGAAGTAATGTTTTTAACCCTGTGTTATCTACACCCCTGACTATTTTTGAGAAGCTATGTGAATTTATTTTCAGAAAATTACTAAGGGGTAACAATGTTTACATGAGTGAAACTAATTTGTCTATTTCTGAACAATGCTTACTAGAAGAACTTGTGCAAACAAAATGATTAGAGTCATGAAGCCAGATAAAGGGGGAGAGATAGTGATTATGAACAAAGGAAATTATCTTAACAAAATGTTTGAACATGTACTAGATGAAGATTTTTATGAGCAAGTATTTTTGAATTTTATTAATTCATGTTATTCTAGAATTAGATTTATTTTGTTAGGCATGTTGGAACAAGAAGAAATTTCTAGAGAAGTGTATAAATTCTTAGAAGTTAAATTTCCTGTGGTCCCCTCTCCCCTTTTTGGGATCCCAAAATACATAAATGTTTGTGGGACCCTCCTATGAGACCTATCTTGAGTGCTAGAACTCTTATCACTCACCCCATGGCTATATACATAGACAAAAAAGTAAAAATGTTGGTATATGGTTACCCCCATATTATAAAAGATTCTTGGGATTTTTTGGAAAAATTGAGAAAAATTAAATACAGTACTAATTTAGCGTTTGTTACTATAGATATAGTAAATTTATTTAATGTCATCCCACAAGACGTTGGAAAAGAAATGCTTCATGATTTTATTCATGAATCTGGCCATTTTAATGCTAATGAAATTAATGTGCTTGATGCATTGTTAGATATGGTTTTGAAATATAATTTTATTCATCTGGATGGATAATTTTGTCAACAAAAAGAGGGGCTGCTATGAGGGCAAGCTGCACCCAGTGTTTGCGAACATAGTATTACTTCAATGGGAAAAGCAGTTTATATTTAACAACGAAAATGTTCCACCTTATTATTTATATGTGAGGTTTTTGGATGACATTTTTATTGCTTGGGATGCTAGTAAAGTAGACACTGATAGATTTTTGGAATATTTACATTCCACTACCTGTTACTTAAAGTTTACATACCATTATAGTACAGTAAGTATTAACTATATGGATGTTTTTATTTACAAGGATGACATGGATAAAAGTATACAGAGCACAGAGCACAGTGCTTAGGAAAGCAACATACTCTAACAGCCTTTTGCACTACCGTAATTGTCACCCGATGTACCAAAAGCGGGGAATCATTAAGGGGCAATATATAAGGTTAGCCCTATGATTTCTAGTGAAGAAATGTTTTTCAAAGAATGTGTAAATTTGAAAGGGATGTTTACAAATAGAGGTTACCCCCCAGATTTAGTTGATTTAATATGGAAGGAAGTCCTTCAGAAGTGGCAGCAGGAGGGGAGAGAGAAACAAATAGTGTGTACAAGTGCTCATTCCTTACCACTTTCACTAAAGAATATGGTTACATTCGGAATATTATTAACCAAAATTGGCTTGATTTTCAAGCATTTGAAGGGATATTTGACATTTTGAGAAACAAACCAGTATTTGTCACTAGAAAAGCTAAATGCATTAAGAACATGTTAGAATCAGATGACAAGATATATACTACCATTAGTGAAAGGACTTGGGGTACTTATAAATATTGTGCATGCAATTTGTGCCAGTATATTTTAGAGAAACATGAGGTGCTTATTAATGGTATGAAAGTAAGGACCCACTTTTTTGTGATTGTAAATCAATGGGAGTGATTTATGCGACTTTATGTAAAATGTGCCCAAGTTTTTATGTTGGGAAAACCATTCGTAGTTTTAAAGAACACATTTATGAACAAATTTATGACATCAAGCAGAGGAGAACTACTAATGCATTGTATTGTCATGTAGAAAAACATCCAGACCATGTTTTTTTTATTTTTTGCTATCGACACCATACAGTGGAATTTATTGGGGGGACCATGGCATGATATGGTAGAATGGAGGGAGTTGCATTGGCAACTGAAATTAAATGCCACCTCACACCCAGGTGTGAATGAGTGTGTTTTAAGACTTATGTCTCACTACATTTAATTTGTTACTATGTTGTACATTTAAGAGAAACATCAGGTTAGTTTTTTTCTTAGTATATATTTGTATAGACTTTTATGTATTTTACTATATGAGCAAGTAGCCTTTAAGATTAGAATTGGTAGTTGTGTTGATGGGTCATGTGATTTTACTAGTGGGTTATTTAAACTGAAGTTTTGTGAATGTTTTTTTATTCTGACGAAGTGTATGTTATATACACATGAAAGCACTTAATTCCTGTAATAAAACAGTTGTGAACTGGTTCTGGTCAGTTTCTGTTTGGATTCCAGCAGTTGGTCAAACTTTCATTAACATTTACCCCCTCATTACCCATTCTATCACAAGCTGGGTTTACACCCAATCTTTGTGAAATAACTTTATGCAGAGGCATTTTAACTATATTATAACAGTACACTCTACTAATAAACATATGATAAGTTTACTTGCATTCTTTCACAAAGTCATCCCAATCACTACAAATTCTATGTAAATGGAGAAATTCTCCATAAGGAAGATATTCCAGTAAATGTTGGGGATGAAAATGGGCATTGTCTACAAATTTCCTATGGACAGAGGTTTGAATGCCTCCACAGTTTATTCCTTCCAACATTAAATCCAAAAAAATTCACCTTAGTACCACATTGTATACCATCAAAACTTAAACCATAAATATATTTTCCAAATCACGACGGAAGCCTTCAACACTATTTCTTCCCCCTCTCCATATAAAGATTAAGTAATCCATGTACCTATAATATGAAATCACATGGTTCTTGCAAAACTGATACTTCTGCAAATACGCCAACTCAAAAAGTGCCATGAATAAATTGACATACATGGGGGCAAAAGAAGCCCTCATAGCCGGTCCTTGCAATTGATGATAAATAGACCCATCAAATGTAAAATAATTGTTCAATAAACATAAGTGTGTGAGCTCTACAACATAATTAGATAAAGGAGAATCTCCCAAAAAATAACACAGAGCTTTAATACCATGTTGATGTTGAATACTGGTATAAAGGCTTTTTACATCCGTCGTTAACCAATACATGTCTTTATACCAAATTACACTCTGTATTTTGCACAAAAAATCAAAAGAATCCCCAATGTAAGATTTTAACTTCATTACAAATGGTTTTAAATATTAATGTATAAGTAAACCTATGTTATTCAAAAAGTACTTATGAGCTCCCACAATTGGGTGACCATTGCATTATAGAAGCTGTGTGATTTTTGTAGTGTATATTACTCCTGGAAGGCTGTGAGCTGAGGTGCTAGAGTGTCTTAGGTGCTGTTTTATATTAAACTTTTTTTTACTGTGGCCAGTTGTGGATTATTTGCTTGTTTCCAAGTTGTTTACAAGTTTGCACATTATTATGCCTTTCAGTATACAGGTCCTCTGCCTTTAGTGTATAACATCCAGCAAGAAGATATGAAACTGTTTTACAGAACCTGCATTTGTCTTTCTCCCACATGTTCAATGGAATCTGTAAACCAATGTTTATGTATGCTATTATCCTGGGCCACCAATATCAACATTATATATTTTAGTTTAAATTCACCTCTCCTTAACCGTCCCTGTATCATACTGACTAACATGAGGTTGTTCTAGGAGTTTTCTGTACTTGCAACTATATTTATGCATTTTCAACATTTCTTGCCTTCTGATCTTATCCTTCTCCTTATATTCTTTCTTTTGGTTTTTGGCACATTCAGCTGCTGACTGATTTTTGTCTACTTCTGGTTTGATTTTCATTCCTGCCTGACACTGATATGCTTCTACTAACCTAAGCTGGTAAGTCATCCTAGACTTGTTCTCCTCATGTTTCAAAACTTTCACTATGTTTGTAACTGGTGAAGTCAGCAAATATGTATTCAGTCCTACGGATGCAGATCTATACATGTAATCAATTCCCAGGAGGCCCACACCTCATTCAGAATGAGGAACATATAATCCTGGTATACTCTGATTATTATATATCATTTGATAAGTGTGAAGCATTTTTCTTGTTTTCCTGTCCAATTGATCCAGTAACTATTGAGGCCAGTCAGTGTCCCCAAAACAATAAGTTATAACAGGAAGAGCAAATTGGTTTATGGTTTGGACTTTGGTTCTAGATATCAGGGCTGTTTTCAGTATCAACTTTAGTCTTCAAAAATATTCCTTACTGAGTTTTGTTTGCCCTTGCTCATGCTTGTTTGTCGATCCTTCATCAATTCCCAAATATTTATACATTTCATCCTGCTCAAGTTCCTTTTTATCATATTCCTGTCCCAGACTGATAGTTTCTTGGTGTTGCAGCTTTCCTGTTTTAAATGTTGTTTTTGCACGTTTACGAAGACCATATGACATTCTTGTATCATCTTAGAAAGTTTTGACCATTTGCAGTTACACTTTCAGCTCATTTGATTTTTAAATCATCCACAAAAAGAAGATGAGAAGTCTTTACACTTTGTTTTATGCAAGCCAAATTGTAACCTTGACCTATTCTGTTAAGTAAACAGCTTAATGGGTTAAGTGCAAGACAAAAGACAGTGGTGACAAAGACTCACCCTGTAATATCCCCCTTTGAATTTTTATCCCTAGGATAATAATTTGTCCTTTATCATGGCTTAGTTGCAAAGTGGTTTGCTACTGTTTTGTTGTCACTGTAATGTAATTGATCAATGTAGGGTGCATCTTATACCTCTGTAAGCACTCCTTTATCCATGAATGAGGGATGCTGTCAAATGTTTTTTTTTTTTTGTAATTCAGCCATACCATACTTAAATTCTTCCCCTTTCAAAATTCTCCATTATGAGTTTATTTAATAACAAATCATCATTTGTTCCATATGACTTTCTTTTTGTTACCCTTTGTTTTATTGCCATGCTTGAGTTTTCTTCTTAATCATTATAAACTCTGTCAGCATCAGTCTCAGTATATAGTTTATACATCACTGAAATGCAAGTTATTGGTCTACAATTTGTAGGATTGCTTGCAGGTTCACTTTTTTCCTGTTGTTAACCAGACTGGTATCTGCTTGGGATGCAGACATAAGTAGATGTTACTCCGGGCTAAGATGTTAATACTTTTAGCCAGAAGTTAGGTACTGCATCTGGGCCTGAGGTTTTCCATTTAAGAGTTTTTCTTAATTTTTGTTTCAGTTTGTCTGGCCATTACTTCATCTCATTATATATCCTGTACAGTTGAACTTCTTACTGTTTCTTTTACTTCTTCTGTTCATTCAGCATCTTTGTTACATTCCACAGAGTCTTCATAGATATTTCTCCAAACTGTGTCTATTTCTTCATTTTAGATGGTATTTCTGTTCTGTTTACTACATTTCCCAGTTCTCTATAAAACTTTATTGGGTCATCAATGAATTGCTTATTTTGTACTTTTACTTTATATTTATCAGCATACATTCTAAGTGTTTTCTGCTTGTGTTGATGTTGTTAATTTATTATTTACAACAGTATAAGATAGATCCCAATCTGTTCTGATACTGTACATTGTTTTTATCACATCTATATTTCTAAGTATATTTGTTGATCTATTTCCTCTTCTGTACCCTCTTAACAGTGACACTTTTTGTCTTAATTACTTTATAGTATTCTCTATTTGATTACATCCTTTCCTTTCTACTATTGCTGTCTGTTTCTACGGTAAGATGTTATCTGTTATTTATTTAGCTACACAGTAATATAGCCGAGTTACTTCTGTTATATAACGTGAATTTCTATTAATAGTATTGACTACTGTGTTCATCTGTTTTATCAGACTTCATTTTGGGTCTTATTGGCTTTCTGTAATCTATTTCTTTCATTGATCTTAATATGTCTATCTGTCTCTATTAAACCAAACAACTCTTCCCTCAGATAATTGTTTTCGAAACTGAAGGCACATTCTTTGTTTTCTATTTCTTGTGGGCATTCTGCAGAAAATTCTAGAACATCTGCCTGTGATATATTCTCTTCAGCTGCATTCTGCTTCATCCATTGCTCTTTGATATGGGGAACTCAATGGCCTATTACTCCACAACAGTCACTGCATCAGAGTTGTCACTGTTTCCTGCTCTATTCCAAATTCAACTGAACTTTTGAATTGTTTTCCTACTGAAGACTCCAGAGTATGTGGCAAGTGATCAGATGCTGCCCATTCCATCTACTTCTCCTTAATTTGGGGACACATTGTTTCATCATGCAGTGATGTTACTAGAGTCAGATTTTCTACACTAAATCCTTCACTCAACAGCTAGTCCATAATTTCATTTTCTATTTGTTTAACTTCTCCGTTATTAATCCTCTTTTCTTATGTCCTCCTTTGATTTCTTATTTTTTTGTATTTTGAAATTTTCCATATCTGGATGCATTTGCCTGTATTTCCCTTCAAGTCTCTTTGGTGCTGCTTTTTTGTATTAGTTAGTTTTGCTTTCTTCTTTGCATAAATATTACACCATATTAACTCTCTTTTTCTTTTCCATGTCCATATTTCTTCTTCAGTTGTCTCCCGCTCCACCTGTTTCTCCTTACTTTGGGGACTCTTTGTTCCATCATGCTGTGACATAACCTATGTTAGACTTTCTACACAAATCCTTCACTTTGCATGTATTCCATAACTTCATCTTCTAGTTGTTTAATTTCTACCTTAATAATCCTTTGTTCTGCATTTCCCCTTTGTTGTCTTACTGTGAAATTTTCCTTATCCAGTTACCTTTGCCTGTATTCCTCTTCAAATATCTTTGGAGCTGCTTTTTGGAATTGATTAGTTTGACTTTCTCCTTTGCAAAAATATTGCACCATATTAGATCTCTCTTTCTTTCCCATATCCATGTTTCTTTTTTATACCTTTAAAAAATCTTTAGGTTTTGTTCTTTATATTTTTTACTTCCTCTATCACTTCTTTTTTTTCCAAACAACCCAAAGTGTCTTGGTCTATATAATGTTTTTCATGAATTTATTGTATAAATGAACTCAAATTTGCATTTAAATTTGTGACAGTTTTTCTAGTGCAAGTATTTATCTTTCCTCTAATTTCTCTCTTAGTCTTTTTGTATATCTTCTATTTGGAAATGCTGGGCTGTTTGCATAATAGTAACAACATATACTTTCTTTCTTATCCTCAGTTGTCCACTCTGTCATGTTTAGGGCTCTTCTTTGGCCTATCAGTTTTTGCGATTTTTGTGGACTACTGCATTCTTTTACAACAGGGGGCCATCCTCCCCCTTGTCCTGGCCTAGCCCCATTGTAGGTATGTTTCCGTGTCTTGAGGATTCTACACTGCCATTTGTTCCAGTCCTGGCACCAGTGCACATACTACACTCGGGCACATTTTTTATCCTGGGACTTGTGCATCCTGCTGTCTTTTTTATTTTTACCCTACCCCTGTCCATAATTTATGCTATATAAAATACAGTCTACATATCAAGTGTTGTCTTGTTCAGATTTTTGTGAACACAAGGTCCACCTCATGAAGGTACTCACCAACACTTGAGGATGAATTAAGTTCCAGCAATACTACTCTCCATTTCTTACTGATTTTATCATCTCTCCATTAGGACATTGAAATGGGTCATACGCAAGGAGTTTTTATTTCAACACTGTCTGCTCGTTTATTTCCTCTATCCAGTGTATTATACTAAATCTGAAGGTGAGAGAGGGTGGCGATTTTAGAGTCAGCTACTGTCCTTTTTTTAACCAGGTTTCTGTGGCTATGACTATATCAGGAGAATAAGTGGCTATGCATGCAGGGATATCTTGTCTTTTGTAGCACATGCTTCTATTGTTCATATTTAGGATGAAATGGTCTGATTTACTTGATCCAAGGGTAAAAGTAGTTGTGGCATTTTGTGGTGGGTTATTAGCAGAGGTGGTCTAATGTTTTATAGGAACAAGGTTTGGATGAATGCCTCCACTGATCTTCCTGGTAGACTAGTTATGAAGAAAATTACGAAACCAAATGCATTGAAGTTTTATTTTTAATGCTGTTCTTTTGCTGGCGTAATCTGTTATTAGGTACCTATAACTGAAAATGTCTAGGATGATTATTTAGTTAAGGTTGGGTGATATGATTAGAGATAGAGCCAGGATAAATGATGATTAAGTAAGCATGGGTGGGTAAGTTTGTTAATAATGTACAGTGAGGTGATATGATAGCTGGTACGCAGAGTTAGAATGGTAAGGAAACAGAGTATTAGAGTTAGAGTAAGGATCATTTTCTGTAGTCTTATGATGGATTGTGTTTCAGGTGGGATTAGGTATTTTATGGTAAAGTTAGAAGTAGACTATGCTAGTTGAAAGGGGATAGTATGAGTGGTTATAGGTAGAGAAGGGATATGTGCTTATTGGGTTACCTTCAGTTTACGGAAAGTCCACTTCCCCAACACACATTCACCTGACACTTCAAATTACTGACATTACCAAAGCCGATATTACCTACTCGGTTAGTGAACACTTGGCCATCTACTTGAACTTTGCCCCTTAACCCCGCTGTAGTGCATTCTCATTGTTGGTATATTTAGTAAGGGGGGGTGGGGGGACAAAGCCCCCCAGATAGGTGGGTGTCTGGGGCATAGCCCCCCACATCAGTGGATTTGTTTTCTTCTGGTAGTTCTTCCATTAGGATGGACAAGTGTTTACGTACCGTTCGAGAAACGTCGGCTTTGAGAATGTTGGTGATTTGATGTGTTGGTAAACTGGGTTTTGGGGAAGTGGACTGTCGGGAAACCGAAGGTAATCTGCTTATTAGCTGAAGTGGTTAATCATGGATTGGCTATTTGGCATGGGGTTGAGTGTAAAGAATTTGAATGTAGGTGGGTACCAGGGATAGGGTAAGAGAGTGACATAAACTGAGCGGTAGCTTTGGCAAACGGAGTGTGGTCTAAATCCCAGGTGGACAAAGAAGCAGCTATAGACAGGAAATGAGACAATGTAGCCAGAGTAGTGTACATTTGTTTTAACAAAGAATAGTGATATCTACTGCACAACAAACTTTACAACATTTTAATATGTTTTTGTGTGTGAGACTGCTAGAGAGAAGAGGAAGAAAGGAACAGAGTAGTAGACTAGTGCAACAAGAGAGAGAGTTTCAATATACTATGGGGGGCACCTGGTTATGTTATTATACAGCAGGTTTAACTGCCTATATAATGGGGAAGCTTTAAAGGATGCTTGGAGTATTATGTAGACATGTAATCTACCATGATATAAACCACTAGGCAGCTCAGTAATTCACTGGATTACATGTAAGGCATGTAGCTATTCCCTGTACTCAGCTGTGACATGGGTTTATCTATGTAATAGTATTAAGCATACACTGGGGCACTTCTTTTCTTTTTAGGTAAGGACCTAGGGCTTGGGTGAAGATTGCTGACAAACTGTTGATGTTCTCCATATTGATCACTGTTGCAGTAGCCTTAGCTATATGTGTTATATCCTGTCAAGGATATAACAGCCAGCCAATGTCCAAACCTTCAGGGCATCTTCCATGTGCACATACTGTCAACCAGCTTGAAAAGAGCTGACTGAAAAACAAGTTTGGGTATGAAGCCCTGAGGAGCTTTGCTGCAGCTAAGGAGTATGGTCCTCTGAGCTTTTTGTGGATGGACGGCCAGCTTGTGCATTTGTTGGGCAGATAAGTTCCTTTAGGGGAAAAACTTCCATTTTCTTATATTTACTGATGTTTTATTACTTTCCTTTTCAGGCGAGTTATTTTAAAGCAAGGAGTTTTGTGTTGTAATGGACTGTCTCCAGACTGTAATATGCTTTTAAACAGAGCACTAATTTTTTTCTGTCAGTTTTAAAGTAGTGTAAATTAATTGATAACATATTTTCTGTCAAAACATAACTTCTGCAGAGTGGTAGTTTTACTGGCATTTGCTGCATCTCTTCCCCAGGAAAGAGACACCATTTTTATGCTTGACTATGGAACAGATTACCAGCCATATGGTCAGTCCTTCTTCCAGACACAAAAAGATAAAGTTAAACACACAGCCTTTGCTGCCACAGCAGGCTAGCAATTTGCCTCATTCACAGGTGTGTGATTCTGCTGTGGGCATTTGTTATAACCCAGATCACTCATCTTTTACCCCAAATCCCTGTGGTGTATCACCAATGGCCACTATGGACAGGGAGTTAGCTGCATCCTCTGTGGCTATTGAAGTTCCCCAAGTAGGCAATGGAAAGCCACTCTTGTCAGTCCTGCAAGAGGGAATAGGAAATGTTTCCCTGTTGTAACGGAATGCTGTGCCCATCCCTGGGAAGTAGTGGCTGCTGTTAATAACATGGTTGGCCCCATTTTCCTGTCAAAATTAAACAGAAAACCAATCATGCCTCTACTCCTCCTCAGATTTCTTTGCATTGGAGTAGTTTACTGGGACTGGCTCAGGGTTTAATTCAGGTTATTAATGCTTCTTGTAAAGAGGGATGCCTGTTTCTCAGAAGAAATTTGAGATTTTGAATCTGAACAGTTATACGCAGAGACAGATCAGAGGAGAGCTCAATTTCTGATTCTTCCTGCAGCAGTTCTCTTTCTCTGAGATTATTGCTAGGATGTCCCAGTGTTGTCACTGGGAGACCACTGAGGTTTCTCAGTCCCTCAGACAACACTATGAGTTGTTACAGAAGGATTTTCCAGAACCTACACCAAATCCTGCTCCCCTGTCATGTCTGCTTTAGAGGATGTGTGCCTTATTGCCTGCAGTTTCCCTGATAGTCTTCAGCTGTTCCTAAAAAGACAGAATGTATAAAGTTTCTTAGTCTTCTAATTTTTACACAATACTCCCAAATCTGACTCAGCAGCTGTAGCCATAGTTGACTCCACTGCTGCTAAACATTTAGTTAATTCCAATCCAACTTTTTCTAATAAAGGTGAGGCATCATTGATAAGTATAGGAAAAATTGTATACTTCTGTAACTTTGATTTTCAGAATTTTAAATTGTCAAGGTTGTATGTTAACATTTGTTCTGACATATTGTAAAAGTATGAGGAATGTTTTTATCTACAGTTTCTTCTTGTTAACTAGCTTAGTTTCTTCTATTGCACAGGTCACTACTCATTGTTTGTACAGTGTGTGTATGTTTCTGTTGATACTTCTTACAGCCCTACGGCCACTGGTTCTGTTTTAAGGATGCTTGTTTGGCTGCATGCTCAGAACCTCACAGATGATTTTAGAAATGAGATTTTAAATTCTGCAATTGTGTTTGGCCCTTCTGCTGCAGAGGTGATCAAAAACTGTGATGAAAGAGGAAAGTAGATCCGGGAGACCCTAGGATTTTAAAGCTATTATTTTCCAAATTTTCTAAGAGATTTTCTTTCTCTTCATCCAACAGAATACAAGTTAATAGACATTTAAGAAGAAGTGGCAAGGGGGTTCCAAAAAGAAGTCTCAACCCTCTCAAAACCAAGGACATTCCATGTCTGAATGACTACTCAAGAGACCTTGTGACCCCCTCCCACCCTGGCCCCTATTCTCTTCTAGAAAATCTGAATATCCATTTTCCTCTATGGCAACAGATTGTTCCGGACAAATAGGTCCTTAAAATCATTCAACAGGATTGCAGATGGCAGTGAGAGAGAAATTTCTTCCTTCCTGTGGGGCCATTTCTCATTTATTTAGTTATTTATTTATTTGCAGTTTGTTGACTGGGAAAGTCCATTGGGCCTAGGTGAGCCTGTTTTCAATGGAGGCCTGGGGAGAAAAGCTCCAAACACAAGAATTTGCCAATTTGACAATAAAAACTTCAATATGGTATTTGCAATATTTACAATAACAAAAGTAACATAACATTCAAACAATAGTTAAGTATATATGAGGACAATAAAATTGAACAATTAAACTGGAAAAATACATATATATATATTTTTTAGATGGGAAGGGGTAAGAGGGGTGGATAGCATTGGGTAGGGTGAAAGCAGGAGCATTCCCAGAGAGACAAGACAAAGGAGTGGAGTAAGGACTTAAAGGTAGAGAGATTGGGGGTGGTTCTAATGTGTGGGGGAAGTGAATTCCATGATCTGCCAAGGGAGAAAGATATTAAGAGTTGCCCTGGAGAACGTATGGGTTTGTAAATTTCTATGAGATTTTGATTATTGGATCTGACTGTTCTGTGTGGTTGATGCATTTTTAGAGTAGAGGAGAGAGAAGGACAGTTAGAGGGTTTGAATATGAACTTATGTACCGTTGTAAGTTGAATGTATGTCAGGTAGTTTGGGAGTTCCAACCAGTTTAGGGAATGGAGGGAGTCACAGTGATGAGTGCAGAATTTGGATCCGGTGGCAAACTTGGAGATTTTGTTATAGCAGGAAGAAAGTTGAGATTTCAGGGTTGATTGAAGGTTGTTAAGGAGAGGGGCTCCATATAGAAGAGAAGGAATGAGGTAAGTAGTGGATAGGAGTTGTTTGGATGAGAGGAGTAAGGTAGCGATTGTGATGGTAAAGCATTCCAAGCTTTTGGTGGGTTTTTTTTATATTAATTTGTAGGTATGTGTCGAATTTTAATTGATTGTCAATAAGGACATCCAGCAGTTTTGCATTGGGAACTATTTCAATAGAGGTCTTGCTATGGCTGTATATAGAGAAGGATGCTTTGTCAAAATTGGTGTGCCTAGAGGGGGTGAATATCATAATTTTTGATTTTGATGCATTGAGAGCTAGATGGTTATCTAGCATCCAGGACTCAGTGCAGGAGAAAGCTACTTGAGTTAAATTCATGAGTTTGGAGAGAGAATTGGTGGAGCAGATGATGGTAGAGTCATCTGCGTATTGGACAAGTTTAGCATTAGGGATGTTCTGATGGAAGTCATTAATAAAAATGTTGAATAGTAAAGGGCCCAATATTGAACCTTGTGGAACATCTGTTGGTGTGTGGAGGAAGGAGGAAGTGCAGTTGTTCCACTTTACTGCTTGTTCCCTGTCTGAGAAGTAGCTGGTGAACCAGTTGATGGAAGAAGAGGAGAGGTTGAGATGAGAGAGCTTGGACAGGAGGAGATTGTGGGAGACTGTATCAAAGGCCTTGGATAAGTTGAGAAGGAGAATAGATACTATATTACCAGAATCACGAGCAGAGAGTGCTGCAGTAGCATTGTTGCCTCACAGCAAGACATTGTCGCGTTTGAATCTCAGCTAGAGCGTCTTCTGTGTGGAGGCATGCGTGAATGGGCATGCCTTCATTGAAGGTTGTGGATCAGGGCTGGTAACTCGGCATGTAAAAATCCACTACTAAACATTAGCGGACCGGAGTTCCACTGTGGTGACCCCTATCCGGGATAGGCCGAAAGACACAACAACAATGAGCAGAGTTAATGATTTCGAGAAAGGAGAGCAGGGCAGTAGTGGCACTGTGTCCAGGTCTAAATCCATGTTGTGTGGGGGTCAACAGCTGATTGTCTAACAGGTAGGGTAAGAGTTGTAGGTGGATATATTTTTCAAGGATTTTAGAGATGGGGGACAAGATCGCTATTGGAGAAAAATTGTGGATTGTTAAATTGCTACCCCCTTTTTGAAGGGGAATGATGAAGGCTTTTTTCCAAAGGAGGGGTATGTAACACTCTTGAATAGAGTGATTTATTAGGATGCAGATTGGTAGAGCTATGCCATTGGCAGCTAACTTTAGAAAGTTACATAGGATATTGTCAGGGGCATTACAGCAAGGTTTTAATTTTAGTAGGAGTTTTTTATGGCATGTGTTGGAACTGGCTTGAGAGTGAAAGGAGGGAAATTAGTATTGTTGGAGGTTGAATGGACTGGATTGGGTGTATTGGGTGAGGTATTATTTGGGAAAGATGAGGTACATTTGGCTATGGAATCAATGAAAAAGGAATTGAATTCAGTAGCTAGGACATGGTCAGGAAATTTGGGGTCAGGGCAGGGGTTCTCTTTTTTGCCATGATAGAAGACTGAGGAGATACTTCTCCAGAATTTTTGGGGGTTGGTTTTGTGATTGTTTTGAAGTTTAAAATAGTAGGATTTTCGGTCAGTAGCTATTTGTTTTATTACCCGATTTTGAAGTTGCTTGTATTCAGTCAGGGAGTTGGGTGTTTTGAATTTTTGATAGTATTTCCATGTTTTGTCTCTGAGATGCATCCTACAGATCAGACTCTTTTTTTCCCTTTTGTTCTTTATCACATCCTGTCTCAAGGAGTGATAGAACCGATTCCTCCTTTGTAGGTGGGAAAGGGTTTTTTATTCAAGGATGTTCCTAATACCACAGAAAGAAGATTCATGGAAAACAGTTTTGGATCTTTCTTTCCTAAACCTATTTGTGATGGTGCCCAAATTCAAAATGGTGCACATCACAACCTGTTACCTTTTCTTCCTCTTTCAATTTTCCTGGTAACACTAGATTTAAAAGATGCTTAGCATCACATTCCTACTCATCCAGACCATGTATTTTTTAAAGTTTTGTATGTCTGGAACACATTATCAGTTCTCTGCCTTACACTTTTGACTAACCACTGCAGCAAGACAGTTCACAAAGTGTCTAGCTCTAATTATAGCTCATTGTGAGCTACAGAGTATCCACATTTGTGCATATTTAGACGGCTTGCTTATCTTTGCAGAGTCTTTTTCAAAAAAGTCAGGAGTGTTCTTGTAATAGAAAATATAGATCTTTATCTAGATCTATTTCTGTGGTCTTCCACTGAGACTTCTGCCTCTGCGAGGGAATACCTCAGAATGTTAGGTCTCATGGCATGTGATTCTCATGACACCCCTGTCAAGACTTCAGATTAGAAAGATAAAGTGGTATCTGAAATCTCTTTGGTCCCAGCATCAGCACCTTTTATCTTTTCAGATCCCAGGACTGGGATTTGTATGAAAATATTTTTTTTGGTGACAACACATGCCCTAAAATCCAGGTTTCCCTTTCTACATCTATGCTCCAAAGCAGTCAGGCACCACAGATGTTTTGGACTTTGCTTGGTGAGTAGTTTCAGAAGGGAGAAAAATGCTGGGTGTGTGGGATACAAAGGACAGATGCAAGCACAAAAATATCAAGGAGATGCTTGCCTTGATCAAGGCACTCAGCTTTCTGAACCATCCTTGGTTCCTGGAACCTCTTTAAGTGGTTACAGACAATACCACAGTCATATGCTATATCAACAAGCAAGGGGTTCCAGATTGTTCCCCCTTTTCAGACTAGTCATGTTAGCTCAGGATATAGCTTCATGGCACAGTCTTACACTACAGGCATCCTACATTCCATCAGAGCAAAATTGTATGACAGACAAGTTTAGCAGGACCAGAGCAGACCTTCATGAAGGGCAACTAGATTAGGGGATCTCCCAAGATATAACCTTTCTGTGGGGAGCTCCTCAAGTAAACATCTTTGCCTCCTCTCTGAGAAAACAACTGATAAAATTATGTTCTAGGACTCCATGCCACAATGTCTGGAATGTAGATATCTTTTTTGGACTGGAATGTCCCTGTATGCCTTTCCACCCTTTCCACTAATAAACAAGGTACTTCTTTCAGAAGGACTCACTCAAGATCATTGTGATGACTACGTTCTGGCCGAGGCATCTGTGATTCATCTTTCTTTTGGAAATGGCCAGGTGCAATTACCCCAAGCATCCTCACAGAACAGATCTCCAAACAGAAGAGTAAGGGTGTTTGATGCACCCCTACATCATCAATCATCTTCAAATGACTACCTGGATGATAGGGTCTTAATTCATTTTAGGCACCTGTTTTCTGAGGAAGTGCAGTAGGTACTAATAAAGACAAGAAAGCCTGCTACTAGAAGAATCATATATTAGTAAATGGGAAAAGATTTTCTAGTTGGCGCAAGCAACATAACTAGCAGCTATTCAGTACTACTTGTCCTCTGTTTTTTGAGTATTTGTGTGAGTTACTATCCTATGGCCTTTCTTATTCCTCCATCATGGTTCATTTATTATACATTTCAGCATGTCTGCCCATGGATCCTCTTCTTTCAAGAAAGCCTCATGTCAACATTTTCTTGAAAGAGATTTTGCATAAGGGGCTTCCAAGTAAACTGGAGGTCTCTCCTTTCGATGTTAATTTTGTGTTAGACAATTTAATATTTACTCCACTTGAATCACCTACTCTGGCTGACTTGATGTTCTAAACATTTGAAACAGTTTTACTGATTGTTCTGACCTCTGCAAGAATAGTAACTGAATTGCAAGCTCTTATGGTGAGTCAACCCTACTTCATTTTTCATAGGAATGGGGTTTCTTTGAAGATTAATACTGTTTTTATGCCTAAAGTGGTATCCGAGTTTACTTTAAGCCAAACTATCCATCTCCATGTTTTAATTTCCTGAATCTAAAACTGAGGGAAAAAGGAGACTCCATACCTTAGATGTCTACAGACAACTCAAATACTATCTTGACAGAACAAATTTTTTCAGATCTTCAGATCAAGTGTTCATTTCTTGTGAAAGTAAGAAGGGACAACCTGCATTAAAACAGACTATTTCCAAATAGTTCTCTAAGGATATTTCCTTTTGTTATAATAATCATAACAAATCTATTCCAGGCAGGACCAAGGTACACTCTACCATGACCTTGGTTTCATCTATGGCTTTTTGGAAAGCTATTGATTCTCGATGGATCTTGAAGCTGATACTTGGTCCTCTGTACATTCTTTTACAAAGCACTATAAGCTTGATTCCTTCTTTTGGTCTTGATCATGTTTTGTTTGGACCAATCTACAGAGGTTCATTAACCCTTTTCCTTCCTCCTTCCAAAGATAGATACCCATATAGCTAAAGCTACTGCACCAGTGATCAATATGAAGAACATAGTATAGTTGTGTGTGTTGAACTTACTATAACAGTAGATGCTCGAATGACCACTGCTGCATTACATGCTCCCCCCCCCCTTTTTTGTTTTCATTTTTTTATGCCAGGGTGTGGACATTTACTTTTTGTTATTCCTAGCATTGTCCTTTTCGGGGCTCAGTCTCCCTCTATATGGTGGCAAAAAAGCTGTGAAGTGCTTCGCTCCCAAACTTGTCTTTTAGTCAGCTCTTCTCAAGCTACTTGACAGTTAGGGTGCATATAAGGTGCGCTGAAACATTCATATACTTGGCTGGACATAATCCAATACGTAAGGCCTACTCATAGCATTGATCATTCGAACGTCTATTGTTTTGGTAAGTTCAACTTACACAACTTTACTTTCATTGCTACTATATCTCAGTGGGTCTAGGACTATGATTGCCTATAACTTTCAATGAAACTGAAACGGGTGATCACACTTTCATGAAATTGAGCTAAAAAAGAAAAAACATAAGAAAATGGCTTTTGCTGAGATCGGGGCACAGTGGGGATAAGGGAATATTACCTTTTTCCCACTGTACTGTGATCTCAGAGTGAGAATATAAAAATAGGGGGTGGGGGGTAGAGGGGGGCTTGCCCCCCTACATAAATGTGATTACTGTTACTGTTTTTCTCTTAAATGTTGTGGGTTTTTTTAGCAGACTTTCGCGAAAGTGCTTTTTCGGTGAAAAAGCACTTTTGCAACAGTGTGCTTGGCCATTTCAGTTTTGCTGAAATGTGTCTTCGGTAGTTAGTCCTAGATCCATCTCAGTTTATCAGGTATGAAACTTAGCAGACACAATGTTCACTAGCAGGAGAATGGCTGAAAAGGATAACAGTTTGGAATAAGTTAGATATGTATGGGAAAGAGAAACAATTAAACATAGATTTAATTAGGAGTGAGCTAGACAAGGTAGACAGTAAAGAAAAACAATGTTGCTTGCCACCACTTTGGGTTTTTGAATCACTGCTGGCAAATTAATGCCATGAAGACAGATTCAGAAGATAGATTCAGGGGCCCTATGTTATGCAGGAGCTCATACTGGCTAAACATGTACTTCCTTTAATTCTGTTGCAAGACACACAACACACATTAGTTCTATACTGCAGTTGTTAGTAATATAACATTTACTCAATGTGTAGACATACCTGAAGTTGATTAGATTGCATTTTTACTACACTTAATATGTCTTATTGTCTGCTCTGTATTTGGTTAACAGGAATAATACTTACACAGTGTCTCACATATTTTAAAACCCATTAGTTTACAGGTAAAACATACTCAATCCTTAATATAACCTAATTAAGCACACTTTCTGTTTCTTGTAACAGCATTTCAAATCTGATAAATGATTGCATCACATAGCCAAATTCAATTTGTACAAACAGATCATATGTGATGACCAAGGTTCTTTTAAAGTGCAAAAGGTTGAACTTAATTGTAAACACAGTTCCTGTCCCTTTGGTATTGACACAATGCTGAAATTTCCTAAGTGTGTACAAGAACTAGTGCTAACACTGACACTATCAATTGCAATATATTAAAATAAATACATATACAAACAAATATGTAAATTGTGAGTGCATACATGTGTGTGCCTTCTGTGGAAGGTTGGGCTGGCAACTCAACACTGTAAAACTCCACTGCCAATCATGAGTGGACAGGTGATCTGCTGTGGCAACCCCTAACCGGTAAAAGCTGAAAGAAGAAGAAGAAGATAAATAAACAATTCATTAATTTTTCATAGCTTTTTTCTCCACATAGCTGACTATCATTTGTCATCTGCTCCTGTCTTCATTCATTATTTCTGTTCTGTTTTGCTAGATTCTTGGTCAGTTTTTGAAGGAGAATTTTTTATTACTGTTTGACTCTAAAACTGAAATTATTTTGCATACCATTAAAGATTGTTGCATTTTTTTGTTTCAGGTTCAGTAAAATCTCAGTACCTAATGTTGCTTTTGATGACTGATGAAGAACCCCTGAAAGATGATTGCACTTCATCTAAGCATGCCCAGGCCAACATAAATAAGCTCACTGGTAATATTTGGAAGTACTTTTGCTTTAAAGTTAATTTAATACCCCCAATATACTCTTTATACTAAATTTGCTCGCAGTTTTGCAAAAAAAAAAAAAAAAGAAGACTATAGATTTTTTTCTAGTTTCATCATTTGCTTAGTGTTTCCTTATAATAATACCCACAAAATTATGCCACGGTAGGTGTTGGTCTTTCATTTACATAAACTGCAAAGCATTACTGTTAATCAAAATCGAATTTACTTCTTTAGAGGAGATGCTTCTCACTTGCATTGTGGTTTTATTGTCATGTCATCTTATTGCTTTTTTCGAAGTGAAGTGTTCCGCCTGCAGGAAGTAAAAGATAATGTGTTTTCCTAGGAAGTAAGAAGCTGCTGCTGACACAGATAGTATGGCTATATAGTATCTTATACATTAATGTCAGTAGGGAAACATGGCAAATTTAGTCTTTCACAATGGCATGGCACTGACTTTCAGCTCGGAGAAAAAAAGTCAAGGGGACTATCCTTACTGACAAAATAAAATGCAAACACAATACACTTTGTGTATTTAAAAAAATGTGTAATTTTGTATTGCATATGGTAAGGAGGTTATTTCCCACTCTAAAAGTTTATTTATATTTGCTTCAGAACATGACTAATACACTTTGATTATTTACACTGTGAAGACTGCCAGCCCAGCTAGCTGGAATTTTGTAAATAATTCTGTTATTTGTGAACAGTAATATGGTCTGTATGCTTTTCTTACAAATGTAAGAAAACTGTATGTTATAGGTTCATAGGTTGGAACTAGGCTATCGGCCCTAGGGCCTATACAAGCCTAGCCATAACAATTCCCTGGCTATTTCTTCCCACACTATTTACTTCCTGGACCCCTGTCTAGCACTGGATCCCTGTCTAGCAGAGCGACTGACGTGATCCCTGGGGTGAATTTTCTTTCTCCGATCCAATCATCAAGGTTCCTTTTGAAGAGAACCGAAGAGGCACTCTGCTTGATATGTATGGGCAGTCTATTTCAGAGTCTGGGGAGTCTCAGGGTCAGGAACCTATCCCTCCAGCATGTTTTGTTTATTGTGATGACAAGGTTTAGATCCCTGGAGCATGTGGCTCTGAGAGCTTGGGATTTCTTTAAGTGTAGCATGTCCAACAGCTCTGGGTTTGACATGGCCTTGTATGTTAAGCAGAGATCGCCTCTGAGTAGACGATATGCAACAGAGTATAGCTGGAGTTTTTTAAGGTGGTCAGCATAGGGCATCTTCTTTAGGCCTGTGATTCTTTTAGTGAAGTATTTCTGTGGCCTTTCCAGTTGTTGCAGGTGTCTTGAGAGGTACATACCAAATGGGGCATTGTATTCTATAATGGGTCTAATGAGGGATGAGTACAGTGGGACAATGACCTCCTTTTTTCAGGATGGAAAGCCCTTAGTAATGAGGTGTGCCGCATAGAAGGATTTCCTGACTGTTGTGGCGATGTGGTTATCGAAGGTGAGACCACTGTCCACCCGTGTCTCCAAGTCTCTTATCATACTTTCGCTGTTTAGTGTACTGCCACCTATGTGGTAATTCATGGGTACATGTTTTTTCCCAAAGGGGATAACTATACATTTCTTGGCATTGAGCTTAAGCCCATGACTCTGGCACCAAGCATCTGTTTCTGTAAGGCCCTTTTGTAGAGTATCCACATCATTTGGAAATTCAATAATGGCTCCCAGTTTGCAGTCATCTGCAAACTTTGTTAGCCAGAGTCCCTTAGTATTGGCCTGTACTTTAGAGAAGTAGATGCCAAACAAGAGCGGTCCCAGAACTGAACCCTGAGGTACTCCACTTGTCACTTGTCTGGAGCAGGATTTGGAGTAGGCTACTTTTAAATTATGTAATGAGCTTCAAGAATGTAACCACAGTGTACCCTACTGGAAAAGAACAGAAATGTATATACCTGTACAAATGTATGTTTTCATGGTAGAAGTTGGAACATGCAGAGTTAACTTGCAAAACTCTGAGAAAATAAGTTGAAATTATTTATGACTCTTCTATAAAGTTAGTTAATGCAATGAGTTAGTATGTCTACAGCTAGAGAAGTCTTTATATTGTCTGGAAACAGAAATAATTACAGGTTTAAAGGTAAAAGTATTTAACTGTTTTACGACTTTCAGTTCCAGGCAAAACTTGTAAGAGATAAGTTTTTTTGACACAGAGGTGTCAAACAGTGATGTTATCCAGCTAACCTAGCAGTGATGTGTATTATTAATTTAAGAACTATCTCTCAGAGAAAGTCTGTGCATTTTGTATTTGTCTTTGGACCTAGAACATTCTATCATCAGCACTTTTAATCTATATTTGCCTGGCTCTGTAAGCAAGTCATTTAGGGCATAGTATTTCTTAGATACAGATAGGAATACAGTAAAGAGTAGTTTAGATGTTTTCTGTATTTATGTGAGACTGTCCTGCAATGTTGTTTTAAAGTATTTCCTGTGATTCTGAACGCTGTTGTCACTGTGTTGAGTTATTGAGTATTGTCTTGTGCTTTTATTATTTATTATTAAATATATTTAAACCTTTTTATTGTGGCTGGTTTGTTTAGAGATATTTAAGCTCTTAGCGTACTTGCATATGTATTTGGTGACACTGTACAGGCCACTCTTAAATAGCCTTAGTCTTGGTCACACTTAACATTTGGATAACAGTAACATTACACAGTAGAATTGGTCACCCTTTGGGAAGGACCTTATAGTAGCTAATAAAGGGTAGTTGGTGGCAGCTGGCACTACCTTATAGTCTTGGCAGAAGGGGCCATAGCTAGTAAACCTGTGCCAGCCTTCCCCAGGAATGTTTGTGTGTATGCATATAAATCAAATCTCAAAGTGTGTGTGTGTGTCAGCTACTTGGGTAGGGACACAAAGCACTGGTTGGACAGAGAGGGTGCTGGAGGTTTCATTTTGACCACTCGGCTGAGATCTTAACCCTATAGCTGTGCCAGGAGGAATCTTACTGGGGATCTAGAGAGAGAGTGAAAAACCAGCCCCAAACTGTGATCTCTGTGTGCTCTTAAGAGGAATTGTATTTTACTGTGTGTCTGTGTGTGTACTTGTCATCCTCCCAATGTGCATGTCCCTCACTAAAGCTAGTGGTGAAGATTGAGGCAGCTTGATTACTGGACCAGTGCAGGGGCATCACATATTAATTGTTTGGTAGTGGTGGAATATCCACATCAAATATTAATTGGTTGATAGCGGTGAGTTAGTCACATCACATCTTAATTGGCTTGTAGTGGTGTGGATATTGAATTCCTGTAGCTTGTGTACAGTGATCACTGAAGGTGTTTGCACTCTCAATCAGCCATGCAGTGAACATTCAGAGTTCATATCACAATTGTTTTATTTCTTTTGTTAGCTTAGTTACTCAGGGAGAGCAGGCAAGCATGTCAGCAGAGGAGTATGGCAAGCTGAGAAGGAGCCATTTGGCTGAGATGTGCCAGGCTAAAGGACTGGCGCATGCCAACCCAACTAAGGCAGAAATTATTGCAGCTTTAGTCACAGCTGCATCAGAGAATAGCAACCAGGAGGACAATCAGACTGGCCGTGGAGATGTAAAACACTCAGAAAATGGACACCTTTTCACAGAGGACCTAAAAATCCATCTGTAGTTAAAGTGACTTGAGTTGGCGGCTAAGTGTTTGGAAATAATAGCAGCAGAGAGACTGAGGCATCTAGAGACTAAGGAAAATGAGAAACTGTGATGCTTGGAGGCTAAGGAGAAGAAGAGGCAGAGCCAACATGAAAAGGGGATTCTGACTGTTTGCCAGAGTCATGGACGTAATGGGGAAGGGAGTAACTGAACCCCAGAAGCAACAAAGGTCAGTAAATTTCTTCCACAATTTACACAGGGGGAAATTTTGATAGTTTAATTTATATGTTTGAGAGGGTATGTAAATAGTATGATGTTGACCAAGGGCTCTGGGTACTGTTCCTGATCCCCTTACTCCATGGTAAAGCTGTAACTGTTCTTTACAAACTGTCTGATAATGACTGCTTAAATTGTAATGTTGTAAAGAATTGATTGCTAGAATTTTTTAAGTTAACACCTGGAGCTTGTAGGAAAATGTTTTGTGAGTATAGACGCAAGGCAGATAAAAGTGTGTGTGAATATGTTGCTGAACTAAGCTCTTATTTTCACAGGTGGGTGAGTGGATGTCAGGTCACCACTTTTGAAGGGTTGGCAGACCTTTTGGTGAAGGAACAAGCCCTTAGCACTTTGCCTGAGGACATGAGGATCTGGTTAGCTGATAGATAATGTGCTATTATAGATCAGTTGGGGAAGAAGGGAGACCTATACCTAGCAAGCAGGGTATTGTTGCACAATAAAGGGACATCCAGTGCTGTTCATGGGTCTAAGGGAACCCATAGTGGGCAGCCAAGACTACCCCAACAGAGTCTGTCAGTAGGAGGGGAAGCTACTAGTCCAAGTACATGTCCAGGACCTAGGGTTAAATGTTTTAAATGCAACCAGTGGGGCCATGTGGCATATAGATGTCAATGGAGGCAAGGTGGGGAACAAAAGGTGGGAGAGCCGGTAAGTGGGAAAGACAAAATGCCAACAGTACTTTGCCTTGAGACAACAAGGGTACCAAACTACCACAAGAGGTTATATCCTATTTTGGGGAATGGGAAAGAGGCCATTGCTAAGAGAGACACAGCATCTGACCTAACCATTGTGAAGCCTGCAATGGTTACAGAGGAGCACTACTTGCTTGGGCAGTCTACTCCAGTCAGTGCATTAGGAGGGACCCCATTCCAAATACTTTTGACTAGGGTTCAGCTTGACTGGGGGGGTGGAAAAAGAAGCCAGCAAGTAGGTGTGTTTGAGGATATCCCTGCAGATGTCTTGATGGGAAATGAGTTTGATAATGCAGTACCATGTGTTCATGCAGTTACATGTAGTCAGGCTTGGAGACAAGCATGTGGGTCTGATAGCCTGGGTAAGACCCAGATATACCACATACTTGAAGACATGACTGCTGAGCTGGTTACTTCAGGGATTGTGCTACCCTGTAGCAGTGAGACTGAAGATGAGTCACAGCTGCTTGTGGGTACTGATTTTTCCTTGGACAGACTGACTGGAAGGGCAGAGGTGAGTAGAAGTACCCAGTCTGACAGTGAAGCACCACTGTCAGAGGATGCCAGACTTCCCATGGAAGGGGAGCTGGGAAGGATTACAAAGAGAGAGTTCAGACAGGCTCAGCTGTCAGACCCTACATTACAAGGCCTGAGAGAGGTAGCTAGTGAAGCACCTGATTCTCAAGGGAAAGGGAAATAAGTATACTGGGACAAAGGATTACTTTATAGAGAGTGGACCCCTGAGGGAGGGCTAGAGAGTGAGAGAATACAGCAGTCGGTAGTGTCCAGAGCCTACCATCTGGCACTTGTAGCCATAGCCCATGATATTCCCTTTGCAGGTCATATGGGTGTAAAATGTACAAAGAGATGTATTATAGAGAACTTTCATTGGCCTGGGATTTCCAGTGATGTAACAGGATCCTGCAAGACCTGTGAGCAGTGCCAAAAGGTAGGCAAGGCAGGAGACAAGGTGAAAGCTCCCTTGATGCCTTTGCCTGTGATTGAGGAGCCATTTCAGAGGGTAGCTATGGATATTGTGGGGCCTCTGAGTACCTCATGTTCCACAGGGAAAAGGTATATCCTAGTGGTAGTAGATTATGCTACTAGATACCCTAAAGCAGTGGTGCCATCCTCAGGCAGAAAAGGTGGCAAATGCTTTGTTAGAGATTTTCGGCAGGGTAGGTTTCTTAAAAAAAAACACTAACTGACAGAGGTACCAATTTTATGTCAGACCTGCTGGCTTGTCTGTGGAAGTACTGTGGGATGAAGCACCTAAACACCACCCCCTACCATCCCCAAACTAATGGTCTTGTTTAGAGGTTAAACTCTACACTCAACATCATGCTATGGGCATTTGCAGACCAGTTTAAGTGGGAGTGGGACAAATATTTGCCCCATCTGTTTTTTGCTTACAGAGAGGTTCCCCAGGAATCCACAGGTTTTTCACTCTTTGAGTTGTTCTATGGCCATAGGGTGAGGGGACCTCTAGACAGTATATGAAATGAGTGGGAGAGTGAGTGTAAATCCCACAAGGAGTCTGCTGTGGCATATGTCCTAAACCTCAGGACAAGGCTCAGGGAACTCATGGGCTTGGCACAGGAGAACCTGGCAGACGCCTAACAGCAGAAAAAGGTCTGATATGACAGCAATGCTCGAGATAGAGAGTATGCTGTAGGGCAGCAGGTAATGGTTCTCATTTCTGTCAGACACAACACGCTGCAGGCAGATTGAAGGGACCCTACAAGGGGTAAGGAAGGTCAGTGATGTTAACTACATGGTGGAACTGCTTGGCAGAAGGCCGGGGTACAAATGGTACCATGTTAACATGATGAAACCTTGTGCTGAGTATTTGCAGTGGATTGCAGGAGTCTTAGAGAAATATGGTGACTGATCTCCTCAGTGAGGCTCAGACTGACACCTCAGTGGAAGGGGTAGTAATGTCCCAGCAGCTATTTCCTACCCAGGTTTGAGAAATCAGAGCAGTGTTACAGGAGTTTGGGGACATGTTCATTGGGAAACCAGGGTGCACCCACCAGGTACAGCACCATGTGGATACAGGACCACAAAGGCCTATTAAGCAGGCCCCTTATATGGTGCCTGAGAGAATCAAATAGACTCTAAGGGAGGAGATACAGGACATGTTAGAACTAGGGGTAATTCAGGAGTCCAGTGGTCCCTAGGCCTCCTCAGTGGTACTGGTACCAAACAAGGATGGCAGCATCAGGTTCTATGTGGACTACAGAAAATTAAATAGCCACACAGTGCCAGATGCTTTCCCCATGCCTAGGACAGACAAAGCCATAGAGCAGCTGGGGTGGGGGGGCTAAGTATCTTACTACCATTGATCTTAACAAGGGTTACTGGCAGGTGACCTTGACTCCCCATGCTAGAGAGAGATCAGCCTTTGTGACTCCTTATGGCTTGTATGAGTTCACAAAGATGCCCTTTGGAATGAAAAATACCCCAGTGACTTTCCAGAGGCTGGTAGATCATATCCTACCAGGAGCAGGATATTCTGCCATTGCTTACCTATATAATATTGCCATCTACAGCCATTCATGACAAGAGCACCTTCAGCATGTCAGGGAGGTGCTGGGCTGACTACAGAGGGCAGGGTTGACCATTAAGCCCAGCAAATGTCAGGTGGGTATGGCAGAGGTCTCCTACCTATGACATACAGTGGGGAGTGGTAAGATTAGACCAGAACCTGCCAAAGTGGAAGCCATTCAGGCATGGCCTACACCTGTTACCAAAAAGCAGGTGAGGGCATTTTTAGGGACAGCAGGGTACTACAGTAAGTCCGTCCCCAGTTATAGTACCATAGCTGCTTCCCTAACAGACCTGACAAGGAAAAACAAGCCAGATAAGGTAGTCTGGACCCCAGCATGTAAGCAGGCAGTCCAGAAGCTTAAAAGAGCTTTGGAAGGCCCCACTATGTTAGCCAGTCCACATTACAGCAAAAACTTTGTTGTACAGGTGGATGTTTCAAACCATGCGGTGGGGGCTGTACTTAGCCAGATTTCTTAAGAGTGAGAAGAGCATCCAGTGGTTCATCTCAGTCATAGACTCAAACCCAGGGAGGAATGCTATGCAGCTGTAGAAAAGGAATGTCAGGTGATAGTGTGGGTACTGCAGAAACTTCAGCCTTATTTGTATGGAAGGAAAGTCACTGCAGTTACAGACCACAATCCCCCTAACATGGTTACAGCAAGCCAGCCATCAAAATACCAAGTTACTAAGGTGGAGCCTAGGATTCTAAGCATATGATATGAGAGTGCAGCACCACAGTGGGGTTAGCAATGCCAACCCTGGTGGGCTTTCAAGATAGGAAATGGGGTAAGGTATTCCCAGATAGGCACAACCCTCTCAAGCAACATTTCTCAAAGGTCAATTGAAAAACTAGCTTGAGTTCTCACTGGGGGAGAATTGTGAGACTTCCAGCCCAGCTGGCTAGAATTTTGTAAATAATTCTATGTTATTTATGAACAGTAATATGATTTGCATGCTTGTCTTACAAATGTAAAAAAAATGTATGTTATATACTGAGTTTTAAGAATGTAACCACAGTGTACTCTACTGGAAAAGAACAGAAATGTATATACATGTGCAAATGTATGTTTTCATGGCAGAAGTTGGAACATACAGGGTTAACTTGCAAAACACTGAGAAAATAAGTTGAAATTGTTTATGAATGTGCTATAAAGTTAGTTAATGCAAAGAGATAGGATGTCTACAGCTAGAGGATTCTTTCTATTGTCTGGGCACAGAAATAATTGCATGTTTCAAAGGTAAAAGTATTTAACTGTTTTATGATTTCCAGTTCCAGGCAAAACTTCTAAGAGATAAGTATTTTTGCACAGAAGTGTCAAATAGTGATGTCATCCAGCTAACCCAGCAGTAATGTGTATTATTAATTTAAGAACTATCTCTCAGAGAAAGTCTGTGAATTTTGTATTTGTTTTTGGACCTAGAAACATTCTCTCATCAGCACTTCTCATCTATATTTGCCTGATTCAGTAAGTAAGTCATTTAGGGCATAATATCTCTTAGATATAGATAGGAATACAGTAAACGGTAGTTTAGATGTTTTCTGTATTTATGTGAGACTGTCCTGCAATGTAGTTTTACAGTATTTCCTGTGATTCAGAACTATGCTGTCACTGTGTTGAGTTATTGAGTATTGTCTTGTACTTTTATTATTTATTATTAAATATATTTAAACCTTTTAATTGTGGTTGGTTTGTTTAGAGATATTTAGGCTCTTAGAGTACTAACATATGAATTTAGTGACACTGTACAGGCCACTCTCAAATAGCCTTAGTCTTGGTCACACTTACCATTTGGATAACAGTAACATTACACAACAGAATTGGTCACCCTTTGGAAAGGTCCTTATAGTAGCTGATAAAGGGTGGTTGGTGGCAGCTGGCACTACCTTATAGTCTGGGCAGAAGGGGGCATCACTAGTAAACCTTTGCAAGCCTTCCCCAGTAGTGTCTGGGTGTTTGCATATAAATCAAATCTAAAGTGTGTGTGTGTCAGCTACTTGGGCAGGGACATGAAGCACTGGTTGGACAGAGAGGATGCTGGAGGTTTTGGCTTGACCACTCGGCTGAGATCTTAACCCTATAGCTATGCCAGAGGGAAGTCTTATTGGGGATCTGGAGAGAGAGGCAGGGAGAAAACAGCCCCAGACTGACTATGATCTCTGTATGCTCTTAAGGGAAGCTGTACTTTACTGTGTGTGTACTTATAATCCTCCCAATGTGCATGTCCCTCATTGGTATTAGTGGTAAGATTGAGGTACCTTGATTACTGGGCCAGTGCAGGGGCATCACATACACAACCTTAACTGAATGCAGCAAATGGTAAATTATTTTTAAATACTTGGTTGCATATTGTAATGAAGAAGAAATGGATTTGCAAACTGTGTTGCAAATTATTAAATCCATCTACAGCTTTTAATCACACTGTAGATCTAAATGCATGGCTTATCCTCTCACTGGTTTTGCTCATGAGTCTTTAAAAAGAAACATCACAGTCTTGTAGAAAACAGTGTGCATAACCCAGCAAACTGATTAAAAGCTTTAGATGGTATTCAAAAACTCATAGTCCGCTGTGCAACCTTGTTTCTAGCAGTGTTGCTCAGTTCACCATGAGCACCCAGTTCAAATAATATTGTAGAGCTACAGTGAAGTGCTAAAGCTAGTAGCACTACAGCAGGCTACTGGATAATATCTCATGCAAATGGGCCATTCTGGGTGCATGGCTAATATAAATCAGCCATGTGTTCTGTCCTGCATCCAAACTCTAAGACTAAAGTAGCATGGTAGAGTGATCTGAGGACAAGTCTTACCATGACATTTCAGAGAGGGGCATTGGGAATTGTCAGACTGGCATTCACCATCTGCTGTGCATGGAAACAGTGGGGCAATTAAAGCAGCAACAGCCTAAGGCATGCAGGGCTGTGTGTGTGTGTGTGTGTGTGTGTGTGTGTGTGTGTGTGTGTGTGTGTGTGTGTGTGTGTACGTGCACGTGCGTGTCTATCTGTCTGTCTACACATGTGTGTGCATGTCTGCATGTGTCTGTCTGTATGCATGTATGGGTCTGTCTGCATCTATTTGTGTCTGTCTGCTTGTACACAGTGTTGCATGGGTTGGTATGGGAAAGATAAATGCAGTTGTTCCACCTGCACTATCTAATTTAGAGACATGCAAGAGAATTACCAGTGAGCTTTTGTTTAGTGTGGCTTTTGCGTATCTCTGGAACCACTAGTTAGTTCAGTAGCACTATGACAGCACATATCACAGTGCTATTAGTTCTACAGAATTAACCTCTCTGAATATCCTCTATGCTAAATTATATCTTGCTTTAGCAAAGCCCATACATACAGTTCAGTCTTTTCAATGTTGTAATTATTATCCTGTATAAGTGGACAAGGAAAAATACAAACCTGAATATATTAATCTGATAATGATTAAGAGAAGGTTGTTGATACATTCTGTAATTAACCAAAGTTAAAAGGCACAAACCTTAGTTTTGAAATGTGTATATCTGTGACCAGCATACACATCCCTAAAGTTTTATATTTAGGGTTGCATTCACTAAAATAATCCTTCCTCTGTTCACAAGTATGGCTGTTTGGCTGCTTTGAGTAATATAAATCCTGAAATCCATTGTACGTATAAAGAAATATGTTTTATGTTGATAGCAAAAATAACAAGCTATAGAATTATTAAACATAAACTGGAGTCTATAATAAATTATATCAAGGGCAAGTAGCTTTTTATTTATTTATTTATTTATTTTATTTTTTTAGTAACATATGATCCTTTAGTTTTCTTCAAAATATACTTAAATTTTCACCTGTTCGTCATCAGCTACCAATTCATCCATACTTCAGATTTCACTGAATTACCGAGTTTCCTGTATATATACACTGCTTTAATGTTATATTAAAATAGTTTATATAATATTTGTACTTTTAGGTAAAGGCATGCAAATTATAGGTAAAATAAGAACAACTTTCAGAGCTGCAGACACACTGAAGGCTTCTCAGAGATAACTGTAAAATTAAGGTTCAACAGTTGTAGTGCCTAAGGCATCATTTGGGAATAAGAGGGTTAATAAAGAAATTAATTAATTTTTCATCTTTTCTAAATATAATTAAAGCTGGTAGGTAGTTGTATAACATAATTGAAAATGAGTAATGAAGAGACTGGGCATGTGAAAAAATGAGTTTAGTAATTAAGAGTGGAAGTTCAGTGTAACGTGGATAAGTAATGTATTTGTCACCTATAGCACAGTTATATCACACTGATATAACACAGGGAGCTATGCAGGAGTACAACAGAGTAAGAGAAGAGGGAGGTATACATTATCAGCTTTCCAGCTACGACTGGCAAGAGAAATGACTTCTGGGGCCTCTAATAGAAAATCTCTTGATGAAATCATGACATCCAAATTAATGAGACTGAATTGCATCAAAGGCTGAAAGAGGACCGGTCTTAGCAATTTATATTAAGATTTCTGAGGTTACTAATAGTTCAGTGAGTTATAATTTTTGAAAGAGAAGCCTCCAGATAATGTTTTCAGAATGAGAAGATAATATCTAATTTCCTTTATCTAATTTGGGAAATTTAAGGCAAAATATTGTGTCCTCTGCTGACTGTTTTATGTTTTCAGGCTGAGAAGTAATACTCCTTAATTCAAAATAGTGCTTGCAATGAATCAGCTTTCTTTAATGCTATTCCTTATACATTCATTACCAATTATACTCAGAATTCCCATATATGAAAAGGCATTTTAGCATACTAGGGCCCACATTAACAAAATAATTGCTTCCAAGTTATTTCCTTGAGGCTTTAAAACAGATATATCAAAACCACAGAAGCTTTGATTTCTCGAACTAGCTGAGCACTCTGGATACATACTTGTGGTACATATTTTTTCTGTCTTTCTTTCAGCAGAAACATCCAGCAAGTTCTTCAGTTCAATGTACTGTATTAGAGGCTCAGAACAATTACAGTATCTTTTTTTTGCTGTGGGTTTAAAACAAATCTTTCAGCTACATTATTTTGAACTAGGACTAAAGATTGTGGATGTGATTCATAAAAAAACGCATGTCACTTCCTGAATGTTATTTAAAATAATTGTGCTGAGAAATTCAGAGTGCGTTTAAGGATAGCACTATGCCAGAATGGTTCGCTTTACGAAGTAGTCATATCTATCAGAATAGTATATGCATTTAACATTCACTTAGTCATGGCTGACTAAGCAACATTTCTTTGTTTTATAGAAAATCAGTTCACTGCAGTGGAAAATACTTAAGAACAAGTTGTAAACAAACACTTTAAGAAGTATAATTGCATGTGTTAATTGGTTCCATCTGTTGCAGTATAGTATTAAAGCACTTTAATCATCAGAATCATTACATTACATTATAACCATTGGAAAGGTCTGGTATCATATATTAGCTAGCTGTAGAACACCTTCTATGATGCAAGAAAGCCGCAATGCCTATTTACACAAAATAGAGACAGTCAGTTTTAAACCCATACCACTTTCCCATGTGATATAAATTATTCAGTTATTGACTGGGAAACCTGCACCAGCACTAGAGCACAAGCACAGAGATTCTTGAACTTTGTCAGTCCAAATGCCTGAAACAATTAGTCAGAGTACCCACTAGGAGGAACAACATCTTGGAGCTTGTCCTTACTAATATGGGAACATCTTGCACCATCCCTTGCGTATCCTCATCATTTGTTAGGTCTGACCATAAAGCAGTGTAATTCAAAATAAAACTTCAACCAGATATCCCTTCCACCCAAGGTACCTTTAGAAATTTCTTTAAGATGAACTACCTAATCTTAAGTGATATATTTGCAAGCTTCATATCCCCACCAAACCCATTTAACTCTAATGAATATACAGAAATGTGCACCACCACACTATGCCAGCATGTAAACAGCTGCATAGATGCATCTGTACCCATAGAAACAAGTGCAGGGCACCCCAGAAACAAACCCACATGGTGTAACCATAATATCAAAAAGCTTTATAATAAGAAGAAAAGTATTTTGATCAAATGTAAGAATAATAATTCCAAGAATGTTAGAGCCCTTGTCACTTAAATAAACAAACAACTCAGGAGCTTAATAAAATCCACCAAAGCCATATCTGAGACTAAAATAGCTACCTAAGCCAAAGACAATCACAAGGCATTATGTTCATAAGCTCAAACGCACAATGCAATAATGCATTGAGCTGATTGTAAACAATGTTACCTACACTAAGGCTGAAGATATAGTGAACCTACTGGCCTATAAATTTAGCTCTAACTTTACCCCTATCTCCACTCCTTCTGTCCCTTGAGATATACATAAAACTGGCTCACCACCACCTATCACACAAGGCCAAGTCCTAAAAGTACTATCAAGAGTTAAAAGTACTGCATCAATGGGTCCTGGCAATATCCCTGGATGCATCTTAAATATGTACAATTTAACCACACCCCTAACAGCACTGTTTAATCTCAACCTCCATACAGGTTTCTTACCAAACTACAGTCATTCCCATGCATAAGGGATGACATTCTACAGACCCAGGCAATTACAGACCCTTAAGTCTGACCAGCCTTATATACAAAGCCATGGAAGGACTTGTCGTGGAGCTATTCAGTCTGTACATATGGAACCTCAACCACTGGACCGGTCTCAGTTTGGACTTGTCAATAGCAGATCATGCTTAATCAAACTGGTAGATTTTTTAAAAAAGGTCACCAAAGTAATGGATGAAGGCAAAATAATACATACTATATATCTCAACATGGCTTAAGCTTTTGACACAATTCCCCACTCAGGCATGGTAGGAATGCTATAAAATCTGGGAATAAATCCCTATGTCACCTACTAAATTGCCAAACTGATAAAATGACAAGCATCAAATCCCGACCAAATCCAGGTAATTACTGAATATGCAGACAGGATGGAGATAACCAGAAACAGGGGAAGTTACCTGCCCAAAGAGATCAGTCACCAGCACTGTCCTCAAGGGTTTTGTCTTTGGACCTCGCCTGTTTGGCATCTAGTTTTCTAAAGTAAAGTCCAATATCAAACAGCTCTGGATGACTAAGTTTGCAGTCAATGAACCCCCAAATGACTTAGCCAACCTGCAGGAAGGTTTGTTCAAAATAAATAAGTGGTGTCAAAATCATGGACTGAAATTAAATGCCAAAAAATGTGTTACTGTATCCTTTGGGAAGTCTTCTACCCCAGGGAACTACTACATTAATAATAAGCCCTAAGAGTTGACACAGTTGTTCTGGATTTGGAAACTTATGCACAGTGATCTTTTAATGAACATGTGTCCATTATTGTAAAAAGCACATCTATACTGCACAGCTTATAAATAAAGAGAGTGTGTCTAGATCTAGGGATGTCACTGTCCCTCTTTCCTCAGCCCTCATTAGGCCAGTCATTGAATATCATGCCCCTTTGTCATGTATCTGTTCAGACGCATGCATCAACTGGAATGTCCACAGAGATACCTTACTAAAAGGAAACAAGGCCTAAACAACATATCCAACATTGAAGATTCAAAGCTCTGTCACAATACTCGGTATCCTACAGACTGTTAACAGGTGACCTGTGTCTGGCATACAAGACATCCTCCAAACTTGTTATTTCCCAGGAACGCTAATTCCACCTAATACGCGGCTTCTCAGTGCTTCTGTGGATCACTAGTGATATCTGCATTGCTTACTGTACTTATTTCCTTGTTTCACTTGAAAGAAAGTTACTGTTTGTCGTTTTTGCATTTAAGTTACCTGTAACACATTGCACTTAAATTACCTGGCACTTGCTCACTAAAGCAATTATATAAGTCAGCACTAAAAATTAAAAGCACTACACCCTCACTCCCCACTTGCCCTTGTTTTCAATTATTAAGGAATTCCCAATATTATTCTAGCATGTCCTAAGGTCAGTTGTCAATCTCCTCTCCGGTCCAGCTGGTGAATCTGGGAATCTTGAGGCAATGTTACAACTGCCTCATGTACACAGACAACCCTCTCCTCCTCCCAACAAATTCCAACACATGTGAGAGATGCAACCATATAGCCAAACTGGAGGCTAAGCTCTCTCAACTCAGTACTGGCATAACCAGTCAGGAGGAGAAGGAAACCACACTCACTACAATTCCAGTCTCACATAGACCTACCACGACAGCAAACCAAACACATAATCACACAAAACATACTTGGAGGCTCTAAATAAAGATCTGCCTAAGCAGCAGAGACCTCCAAAGCAGACACCCAAGCAACCGCTACCCCAAAACAAAACACGTGCAACACATATCTCACAAAGCCAGTGTGCCGAACAGTCACAGCCCTTAAGACTAAACAACACACCTGATACACTTGTAATAGGTGACTCTATCGTCAGGCACACTGACGTCCCGCTCACCAGGCTGAACAAGGAGAGGGTCATGGTGAGCAGCCTGTCGGGCACTAGGATCCGCCACATAACACAAGCACTCAGGTCACTCCAAGGCAAGTACAAATATGACTCGGTCATTGTCCATGCTGGTGTGAATGACCTGAGATGTACCTCCCTGGACTACATGAAAAGAGACATAAAGGAGCTCTCTCAGCATGTAGCCCAGGCCGGTATGACCCTGACCTTGAGTAGCATCTTACCCTCACCAAGAATGATGCCACAATATGAAGACAAGATGATCAATTTCAACAATTGGCTTAAGTACTGGTGTCATTCAAAGGGGATCCAATGCCGGTCAGCTTGGGATGATATGCTCGACAAGCCATGATGCTTCGCTAGGGACGGCTTGCACCTGTCACCCCTGGGCTTTTGGATATTGGCAAAGGCTCTTGCTACCCCCATAGTGCCTTTTCTAGGCAAGGCTCAAAAGACAAACCCACCTCCATAGGTATCACAAGGGATAAGAAACTAAGAGTAATGCTACTCAATGCCAGAAGTCTAAACCTCAAGATGCACGCACTCGAAACTCTCCTTAGCATGGAGAACATTGATATCTGTGCAGTAACAGAAACCTGGTTCAGGGCTCCCGAGAGCACCCCAGCACTACCAGGTTATACCTCATACCATGCTTTTCAGCCCCAAAACTTGGACCGAACCACAAAAGGAGGGGAGTATCGATATTCATCAAAGATACCCACACCTCCAGGTTGGTGGCAAAGCATGAAGCATCAGAGACTATCCATGTGCAACTAACAGTGGGTAAAACTGCCTTCCAGTTTATAGCCTGCTACAGACCACCCTCCCAAACCCAGGAACCCCACTCGGCCTTCCTGAGAACACTGGAAAATATGAAGGTCTCTCCAAACACCATTATATTGGGCGACTTCAACTACCCAAACATAGACTAGGAGCATTACTCTAGCTCCAACACCCTAGCCCAAAGGTTCCTAGAATTTATAAACTCAAATGCTATGGAACAACTTGTTACCACTCCCACAAGAGGGGAAAACATACTGGACCTGATCATCACCAACATGGGAACTCTATGCTCCAGACCAGAAGTGTATCCCTCACTGGTAAGATCAGACCATAAACTAATCTCACTGGATATTCACATCCCGACCCCACGCCCTGCCCAGAAAACCACAGTGAAAAACTTATCTAAAGCAAATTTCACACTCCTCAAAACCGAGGTGGAATCCTTCAAAGCCCTGGGCCTGTGGAAAATACGGCCCAGACCGCAGAATCCTTTATAAACGCATTCTATGAACACCTTCAGGAATGCATGGATCATGCGATCCCAAATAAAACCAAGACCCAATCCTCCAAAGGCAGACGTCCTGTCTGGTGGACCCCAGCCATAAACAAACTATACAATAGAAGGAGGAAGCTACTAAATGATAGAGCAAAATCCCAAAAAGGGAAGGCATCACTGATCAATATTAGCAAAAAAACTACGGGCAGTCATAAAATTGTCTAAGGCCAGCTTCGAGAGAAAAATTGCACAGGACACTAAGGATAATCACAAGGCTTTCTTTAGTTATGTTAGGAACCTGGGTGGTAATTCCCAGATATGCTCAGAATTAGTCCAAAATGACAAAAATACACTGAACCCACAGACATTGCCAACATCCTAGCTGACAGGTTCAGTGCAAACTTCTCCCCCCCCCTCCCCACCAAAAGGGCAAATATCTATCCCAGCAGAGTGCTGCCCCCCTGGCATCTCAGATGCTCAGGTAAGAGCCGCCTCTCCAAAGCAAAAACACAGCATCAATGGGACCAGATGGTGTCCCAGGCTGCGTCCTACATGAACTCCAAGAAGAGCTAAACCCAAACATAAAACTACTGTTCAATCTCAGCCTTACTACAGGATATGTGCCCAAAGAGTGGCGTACAGCAACAGAGGTCCCTCTCCATAAAGGTGGTGCCTCAACGGATCCTGGAAACTATCGCCCCATAAGCTTGACTAGCTTGGTCTGCAAAGCTATGGAAAGGATCATCATGGACCTCATAAATAAAGATATTGGGGACCTACAGACACTGGATCCTACCCAGTTCGGCTTTGTTAAGGGCAGATCCTGCCTCTTAAACCTGGTTGATTTCTTTGAAACAGTCACCAAGGTGATTGACGAGGGGAAGGTGGTTCACACAGCCTACCTGGACCTCGCAAAAGCCTTCGATACAATACCCCACTCGGCATTATAGATAATCTCACCAGCTTAAATATAAACCCCTATGTCACTAGATGGATTGCAAACTGGCTCAAGGACAGAACCCACATGGTTAGAATTGCTGGAGCCATGTCAGACTCCAAACCAGTTACAAGTGGTGTCCCACAAGGCTCAGTCCTGGGACCTCTCTTGTTCGGTATATATTTCTCGGAGGTACAGGCCAACATGGAAGGACTGTGGCTGACCAAGTTCGCAGATGACTGCAAACTGGGTGCCATAATCGACTCTCCAGCCAACACAAGCATCCTCCAAAAGGGCCTCATAGAAACAGACAACTGGTGCCAGAGCCATGGCCTCAAGCTAAATGCCAAAAGTGTATAGTCATCCCCTTTGGCAAAACAAAGTGCCCACAAATTACCACATAGGTGGTAATCCATTAAGTACAGAAGAAGTAATTAGGGACCTGGGGACCCAAGTTGATAGCAATCTCTCATTTGACAACCACGTGGCCAAAGTGGTTAGAAAACATTTTATATAGCCACCTAATCATGAAGGGATTCATATCTAGATCAGGGAGGTCATCATGCCTCTTTACTCATCCCTCATCAGGCCCATAATTGAGTACAATGCCCCTTAATGTACCTTACCAGACACCTGCAGCAACTGGAAAGACCCCAAAAGTACCTCACCAAGAGGATCAAAGGGCTCAAACAGATGCCATATGCTGCCTGGTTAAAGAAACTCCAGCTCTACTCAGTGGCATACCGCCTGTTCAGAGGCGATCTGTGCCTGACGTATAAAGCCATGTCCAACCCGGAATTAATGGACATGCTGCACCTAAGAAAATCCAAATCCCATCGAGCTACGCACTCGAGAGACTTGAACCTCAGCACTGAAATAAATAGGACATGCTGGAGGGACAGATTCATAACCCAGAGGCTCCCTTCACTCTGGAATAAAATCCCAGTCCAGGTTAGGCAGAGTCCCTCATTGACTCTCTTCAAGAGGAATCTTGATGAGTGGATGGGAGATTGTAGGTTACCCCGGGTATCACTTCTGTGTCACTGTTAGACAGAGGCACAGTATACTAACCTCGAAAAAGGGCATAGCAAAATAAATTTAAAATGGGTGGCGAAAGCCAAACACATTCTGGCTAGGCTTATAAATGCCCTAGGGCAGATAGCCTAGTATGAATCTATGAACCTATGAACTTTTACAGATAGACATCACCAAGTCAAATGGCATCAGAAATACTTGGTCTAGGGATCTGAACCTCTTATGCAACACCAACAGAATGGTTGGGAGAGACAGGCATATCTCAGATAGGACACTGCTGCTGTGGAGCAGACTTCCCATCCACATAAAACAAAGTTCATCCCTGTCCATATTCAAGCACAACTTAGATCAACAGATGGGAAACAGAAAGTTCACCCCATGACTGCCTCATAATACTAATCAACAGAGGCAACTCCGAAATGCTTTACCCCATGCATGGATTACTTCAACTTATCTATGGTATAATCCCAGTTATACTCATTCTTACTAGGGCTAATACATAACTGCCAACCATGGGATGGATAAGGCCAATCTATAACCAAATGAGACAGGTTATGTGGAGCACAAAAAGAGAAATTGAGGATGAAATGGCCCACAAGGGCAGCTAGCCTAGTACTTCCCTATGAACCTATGAGTGTGGATTATGTCGAATGAAGTTTAAACATTTGGCAGAAATTTATAGAATGTATACATAAACCTTACCTGTCATATAAAATTAATTGCAATTTCAATGCAATTAAGTCGTTTGATCATTTATGCCCCACCAATATCCATTCTTAGGCTGTACCTCATTTTTCTAGAAGGGTTAGGCCACTCAAGCCCAGTGTGAATTTGTGGATGGCACACAACTATTAGACTTTATTTTATTTTTATTTTGAATTTGTTATCTGGGGTAAAACACTAATCCCATTGGGCGTATTTCAATCTCAGCTCAGGGTAAATACAACAGACACATGGCATTCTTTACAGAATGAATGACAAAATGCAATAGATATATATATTACACACAAAGTGAATATCAGGGTAGGCTTGAGGATATTAAAGCACTACAACTACATACATGATATTAAATACAGAGTGACTCACAAAACACAGGACATACATGCATAAATTATATACAGACTGGAAATCATTACTGACATGCTGAAAGAATCGCAATGAAAAGTAAATCCAAAGCAAAGTATGCAAGGGAAGAAAGGTAGGAAGAGGTCAAGTTATATGACCAGATATAGCATTTGCATTTTCCTAAAGGCTTGAAATGTGTTTTTATTTCTGATAGGAAAATAGGGCAAGATGAATTAACATTAAGAAAAGAAAGGAGAGATTCCCACAGTTAGAGACCAAGGATTCTGTGCAGTGAAGCATAGTTTGGGGGGTTTGGTAGAGAGGGCCTGAGTGGTTAAGATGCCTAGGGTTATATATCACCTACCCATGTTCATTTCTTGGGGAAAGCGGGGTGAATCTGCATATGGCATTTAAGATAGATTGAATGATGGATGCATTTCTTTTAGAGGCAGAAGTAATTAGAGGGAGACCATAGTCTAACTGAGACAGAAAGATACCTTTATCTATGGCATTTCTACAGGTCTGGATAAAAAGGGGGAAGGAAACCTATTAGCCCATAATAGGAGTGAGTTGATATTGTTTTGAGATACATGAGATCCAGGACAACTGGGTCTCTAATTACAAGGAAGGTGAGGCATAAATCTCCCCTCAGGATGTTAGGTGATACTGTATAATGAGACACTGCTTCCTGTCTTTTTTGGTAGATCAGAGTCTTTAACCCTGTGATCTTCATAGGAACCTCTGGGGTATTTCTACCTGTTTGATATGTCTGGGAAGGTGCATCCTGAAGAAGGCATTATACTCAACAATTGACCTAATGTATACTGAGTATAAGAGAAGAAAGGCTTGGTAAATAGCTGTGTAAAGATACATTTTTTTCTGACTATTGTCATATGATGATCAAAAGAGAGAGAATTATCAGCCCATGATCCAGGACACAAAGCATTTTGATTTTTCAGTGGGGTATTATCTATTTTGTATGGTAAGAAGAGAGGTTGTCTCCTAAATAAGACAGCATTTCACTTGTTTTTATTTTATTTGAGGCCATTTTCATTACACTATTATTCAATGTGCAAATTTTGAAGACAGTTTTAGAGGACTTGACAGTAACTACCAGCTAGTGGTCGTCTGCAAACATAATTTACCAAAGGTCTCGATTTCTAGTCCAGAGATCAGAAAAGCTAATGCTGAAAGGGGATGGTCCCAACAAAGAGCCCTGGTAAAAACCTACAGTTGCTTTCATACCTTCTGATGAGGCACCCGACATTTATAGTGTGTGGGTTCTGTCTGCTAGACAGTTTGTCATCAACAAATGCCTCAATGATATCTTGTTTTAAGGTGTTAAGCTTACTTAAAATAGCAACATGGATCATGATGTCCAGTATCTTCACCAGATCAGATATGCCATGTGAAAAAAATGACCACTGTCAACAGCCTATGCAGCCCTCTCAAAGAAGTTAACCATATTCATTAGACAGAATATTTCTTTGACAAAGCTAAACTGCTGTAGGTCAAGTCTCATAGTTTATAAAGTCAGCTATATTATTTTCCATGGCATTCCAGAAGATATCTGTCAGACTGACTGGTCTGTAATTACTGGGATTGGTGATAGGGCCTCTCTTGTGTAGTGGCATTATAACTGGGGTGCACCAAAATTCAGGGGATAAACATGTAATAAGACTTAAATTAAATTGTTTGAGGAGTGGGACTACCAGGGGATGCCTAGGTCTGTCTATTAGACAAACAGGCATATTGTCAGACCCCATGGAAGAAGTGTTTTTGGTCTTAGAAAAGACTTTCAGCACATGTTCCTTTGCGATAATGAAGTTAAAGGAATCCAGGTATATGCAGACTTTGGAAAGAAGTTCTGAGGGTAAAATTAGCACTGAATGTGTTTGCTAGTATGTTAGCAATGTCTGTTGATCCCCAAAAGGCTGTACTATTTTAAATAAGTTTGGAGCAATGTAGGTGCCATTCCTTAGTTTCTTGATGCCGCTGAATATATAATTGTCCTTAGTTTCAGATGCTAACCTACTTTGTATAGGTTGCTTTAATAGAACTAATATTATTTTTCAAGGTTCTAGAAATATTTGTGATAATATCTTTGATATGAACATTTTTTGATCCACTGTATAATTTAAGGATTTTTTCTTTTATTATAAACATTATTTATGCTGGAGGATCATAAGGGAGGTTTGTTTTCAAATTTGCCATTGTATTTGTATTGGTTGATATGGTAGCTCTAAACATTAATCTAAATGGACATAGAACTCCATCATGAAGCTACATGCTACATCATTGTCAGTGGTGACGGACTTTTTGTGCAAGGTATCTACAGAAGGCCCAGAACATCACACTATAACTCTGTGACACATGTTCTTCAGGTGCATCTTTCTCCATCTGTTGCTCTTCCATCTGGGGTTTCATTGGCCAACCATGTCGCAATATTCTCTGTAGCAGAGAATCTACTGTTTCCACTGGTTCCAGTACTTTCCTTTTCTGTGCATTCAATCAATACTTTAATGAGCATTTCAATCAGTATTTTCATGTGAGTCTCCTACAGAAGGCTTCAGAACATCGCTGTATGGCATATCTTCTTCAGATGCATCTTGCTCCATCTTCTGGTCCTCCATCTGGGACATATTGGTCCACCATAGGTTAATAGTTTCATAGGTTGATACTAGGCTATTGAGCCAGAGGCCCTTATAAGCCTAGCCAAGAATTACACCCATGTTCCAACTAAGTCAGCACCTGTTTCCCCTGTCCAGCAGGGACACAGGTGGGATCCCAGGAGTGTAGTTTCTGTTTCCCATCCAGTCACCCAGGTTTCTCTTAAAGAGGACTAGAGAAGTACTCTGTTTGACATGGATAGGGAGTCTATTCCACAGATGGGGGTCTTTGGGACACAAATCTATCAAGCCAACAAGTTCCATTAATGTCACAGATCAGGTTGAGGTCTTGTGTGTAGGTTGCGTGAGTGGAGTTTGACTTACAGATATGCAGCAACTCCATCAAGGCTGGATCTCGGATGGGCTTGTATGCCAGACACAGGTCACCTATGATCAGTCTGTATGAGACTGAGTAGAGGGACAGGGCTTTTAGCCAATCTGTATAGGATAGGTACTTGAGACTCTGGATTTTCCTGGTCAGGAACCTCTGTGGTCTCTCCAGCTGCTGCATGTGCTTGGCAAGGTACATGCCAAAAGGGGCATTGTACACAATAATGGGTATGATAAGGGAGGAGTTCAGGGATGATATGATCTCCTTGTTCCTGGATAAAATACCCTTACTTGTCAGGTGGGCCATATAGATAGCCTTCTGTACAATGGAGGCAAAGTGGTGATCAAAAGTCAGGTTGGTATCAACCTGGGTGTCCAAGTCCCTCATGACCAATTGTGTGCTTAGTATATTGTTATTAATGTGATAATTAGTGGGATTCCATTTTCCCCAGTGGGGATAATGATGTATTTCTTGGCATTCGGTTTGACGCCATGCTTCTGGCACCAGTCATTAGTTTGGGTAAGGCTGTCTTGGAGGATATTCTCATCACTAGGGGAATTTAAGACAACACCCGGCTGCAGTTATCTGCAAACTCGGTCAGCCACAGACCACTGGTTTTTGCTTGCACCTCAGAATATATCCCAAACAGTAGAGGCCCCAAGATCAATCCTTGGGGTACACCACTCATTACAGGTCTATTACTAGAGGTGGCTTCCCATATTTTGACTGAGTGGGTTCTATCAGTGAGCCAGTTAGCTACCCATCTGGTATGATACAGGTTGAGGCCTAGCTGGGAGAGGTTATCTATTGCCCAAGTGGGGAATAGTTCAAAAAAGGCTTTGGCTAAGTCAAGGCAGACAATGTGCATTACATTATGAAACTGCCTGTGCCAGAGCTACCCCACTATATACTTCACTTATACGTTCATAGGTAGGTACTAGGCTATCGTCCTTGGGACCTATATAAACCTAGACAAAAAAGTTCTCTAGCATTCGCCACCCAAGAAAGTTATTTTCCTGCGCCCCTGTCTGGCAGCATCACAGAAGTGACCCTCGGGATGAATTTCCTATTTCCCATCCAATTGTCGAGATTTTTCTTAAAGAGGGCTAATGAGGAGCTTTGCTTGACATGAATGGGTAGTCACTTCCAGAGCATGGGAATTCTCTGGGGCAGGAATCTATCCCTCCAGAATGTTCTGTTTATTGTGGTGGCAAGGTTTAAGTTCCTGGAGCATGTGGCTCAGAAGGATTGGGGTTTCTTTAACTGTAGCATGTCCAACAGATCTGGGTTTGACATGACTTTGTATGTTAGGTAGAGGTCGCCTCTGAGTAGGCGATAAGTGACAGGGTAGAGCTGGAGTTTTATGAGATGGTCTGTGTATGGCATCTGTTTGAGGCCAGTAATTCTCTTAGTGAGGTATTTCTATGGCCTTTCTAGTTGTTCTAAATGTCTTGTGAGGTACATGCCAAATGGAGCATTGTACTCTATAATGGGTCTGATGAGGGATGAGTAGAGAGGAACAATGGCTTCTTTTTTTCTGGATGTGAACCCCTTTGTGATGAGGTGTGCCACGTAGAAGAATTTTCCTACTACTGTGGTGATGTGATTATCAAAGGATAGACTACTATCCACCTGTGTCCCAATGTCTCATCACACTTTTGGTGTTTAGTAGGCTACCACCTACATGGTAGTTCATGGGTGCAGTGTTTTTCCCAAAGGGGATGACAATGCACTTCTTGGCATTGGGCTTGAGGCCATGACTTTGACACCATGCATCAGTCTTAGTGAAGCCCCATTGTAAATGTCCACATCATTAGGTGATTCTATTATGGCACCTAGTTTGCAGTCATCTGTGAACTTCATTAGCCAAAGACCTGCTGTATTCGCCTGTACTTCTGAGAAGTAGATGCCAAACAGGAGAGGACCCCAGACTGAGCCCTGTGGTACTCCACTTGACACTGGTCTAAAGTTGGATTTGTAGCTGAATACTTTCACTATGTGGGTTCTGTCAGTGAGCCAGTTGGCCACCCATCTTGTGACACAGGAATTTATGCCCAGTCTAGTGAGTTTATCTATAATTCCAGAGTGGGGGATGGTGTTGAAAGCCTTGGCGAGGTCAAGATAGGCTGTGTGCACCACCTTACCCTCGGCCACGGCTCTGGTGACTGGGTCAAAGAAGTCAATCAGGTTTAGGAGACATGACCTACCTTTTACAAACCCAAACTGAGTGGGGTCCAGAGTTTGGAGGTTACCTATGTCCTTGTTTATAAGCTCCAAAATATGTTCTATGGCCTTGCAGACCAGGCTCATCAGAGTAATGGACCAGTAGTTCACGGGGTCCATGGTGGGGACCCCTTTTTGGAGTGGGATAACTGTCACTGTGTGCCATTCAGTAGGCACAAAGCCTGAAATGAGGCTATGATTGAACATGGTAGTTAGGTGGGGTGCCAGTTCATTCTGTAGTTCGTGCAAACACAGCCTGGGATGTTGTCAGGTCCCATGGATGCTGTGTTCTTGGCTTTGGAGAGTACAGTCTTTACTTGTGCAGCCATGTTTACAGGGGCTTTGCATTCTTCCAGTATAGTGATGGGCCATTTGGGGAGTGGGGGGGGTGAAGTTTGCACTGAACCTGTCTGCCAGGATGTTGTTAATATCAGTTGGCTCTGTATATCTAGTGCCATTGTACTGTAGCTCAGAGCAGATCTGAGTGTCGCCATTGAGATTCTTGACATAGCTGTAGAATGCTTTGTGGTTGTCTTTAGAATCAGTGGTGATTTTATTTTTGTAACTATCTTTGGAGGATTTTATGAGGGATCTCCATTTCTTACTGAGGCTAACCAGGGAGTTCCTGCAATCAGGGGATTTTACTCTTTTTTGCAACAGCTTCTTCCTTCTCTTGTAGAGTTTGTTTATGGCTGGGGACCACCAGATTAGCTTCCTTTTTTTGGAGGATAGTGTCTTGGTTCTATTGGTGATGGCACGATCTATCCACTTGTGTATGTGCTTATACAGTGATTTGTATAGGATTCAGCAATCGTACCTCTATTTTCAATCTGTATGGGTGTTGTGAAGCTTGCCACTTCTGTCTTAAGAAGCATGAAGTTAGCTTTGAAGAAGTTTTTTATGGTGGTTTCCTTAATAGGGCATGGGTGCGAGATATTGATGTCTAGGGTGATTAGCTTGTTGTCAGATCTGACCAGCGAGGAGTTGATCTCTGGTGTGGAACATCAGTTTCCCATATTGTAATGACCAGGTCCAGGATATTTCTTCCCCTGGTAGGGGTACGGACAAGCTGATCCAGGCTGTTGGAATTTATGAATTCCAGAAAGCGTTGAGAAAATGAGTTAGTACATGAGTAGTTTTCCCAGTTGATGGTGGGGTAGTTGAAATCACCCATTATTAGGGTACTGGGCTGTACCTTAATATTACCCAGTATATCAAGAAATGTGTGGGCATCCTGGGGCATGGCGGGGGAATCTGTAACAAGCTACAACCTGGATTGCAGTCTTGCCCATTGTTAGTTGCACTTGGATAATTTCCGATGCATTATGTTGAGCAACTAGCCTGGAGGTGTGGATATCCTTAATGAATACGGACATGCCTCCTCGTTAAGTGTTTCATTCCAGGTTAGGTGGTTGAAAGGTGTGGTATGAGTTATAGCCTGGTAATGCAGGGGTGCTCTCTGGAGCCTTGAACCAGGTCTCCGTCACTGCACAGATGTTGATGTTCTCCATTTTAAGGAGTGCCTCGAGTGAGAGCATTTTGAGGTTTAGACTTCTAGCATTGAGTAGCATTACCCTCAGATTTTGCTTGCTTACCTGCTATGGTGGTGAGTTTGTCGATTTAACCTTGCCTATAATATCCACTATAGTGGTAGCAAGAGTCTTAGCCAGTATCCGGAATCCCAGAGGCAACAGGTGCAGGCCATCTCTGGAAAAGCATTGTGGTATGTCGATCATGTTGTCCCAGGCAGACAGACACTGGATCCCCTTAGAATGACACCAGAAGCTTAGCCAATTGTTAAAGTCAATAATTTTGTCCTTGTATTGTGGTATCATTCTGGGTGATGGCAGGCTGCTACTCAGGGCTAGGATCACACCTGCCAGGGGTACATGATCCAAGAGCTCCTCTATGTCTCTTTTTATGTGGTCTAGGCAGGTACGTCTCAGGTCATTCACACTACCATGCACAATGACAGAGTCATATTTGTACTTGTTGTGGAGTGGCCTGAGTGATTGCATTATGTGGTGGATCCTGGCACCCAGCAGGCAGCTGACAGAAACTTTCTCCTTGTTTAGCCTGGTGAATGGGACATCAGTGTGCCTGATTATAGAGTCACAAATGACTAGTGTGTTGGGTACGTTGTTTTGCCTTATGGGCTGACTGATTTTATAGGCTATGTGTCATTTGGGTAGTTTTGGAGGTGGTGGTTATTTGCATTTCAGCTTTGGAGGTCTCTGTTGTATGGGTAGATTTTTATTGAGAGCCTTCGTGAATGTAGGTTTGTGTTTTGTGTTACTATGTGTGGGTTTAAGTGGTATAGGTTTTGATGGACTACGTGTTGAGTGTGGTGTGGTGCAGGTGATTACCTTCTCCTCTTGACTGTCTAGTACAGTCTTGCCTGGAGAGAGCTTGGCTTCCAGTTTGGCTATATAAGCGCATCTCTCACAGGTTGTAGTATTGGGTGGTAGGAGGAGAGAGCTGTCAGTGTACATGAGGGAAATGCTGCATTGTCCCAGTATGCCCAGATTCACCTGGTGTACAGGAGAAATCACCAGAAGCTGACCCTTGGACATGCCTGGTTTGGTGCTTTTTTTTTTGTAAAGTACAGGAGCTGTTTTCCATTACCTTAGCAAGGTACTTTGCAATTATAGGCTGTTTTGTGCCTACTATTAATTTCTCCTTATTAACAAGGAGAGTTGAGTGCTTGTATCAGTTTAAGGCTTCCTAGTGCTTTCCAGCAGGTATTAGAGCAAGTGCTAGTCACAGGGATGCTTAAAGGTAAGATGAAATAAAATGCACACCGCTGTGTGCACTAGAGAAGTTAGATGTGAAAGTAGGCAACTTAAGTTTTACCTGTTTAAAAAGTTAAGGTTTAGTGGAGAGTTACTATTTTTAAAACAGCAAGATGGCTTGAAAGGGGTGGTCACTTTTTTATTCTGGTACTATGGAATACAGTAGGATGGCCAATAAATTTAAAAAGTTGAAGGGGAGGGATTTCAAAAATGATGATTTTGTGATTACTCACACAAGCCAGTGAAAGTAGAGAGGAAATGAGATATATGGTCAGATTAACATAAGAGGCAGGCAACTAGAAAGACAGTGGTATTTAACAAGACAACTGTAACTGGGTGGAAGGGCGGGAAAAAATTTCTGCCTGACTCAGAAGAGACAGAGCTGTGGTCTCTTTTGAAGTTTTAATATGCTGTTAAAGCAGAATGCAAGTAAAACACAAGGTAAAGAAAACAAACCACAGTTTTCAAAATATAAAAAGGCAATAAAGTAATACAAAATACAAAAAATAAAAGCAAACTAACCTTTCTTTCACAGCAAAGTGTAGCAGAGTATGGATGAGCTTTTCTGGTAAAGCTCTGAAATGTTTTATTTTACCCCTTAAATAGAAGGTTTAGTTCCTAGCTCCACCCCCTCAGTTCAGATACAGTTTCAAATACAAGTGCTTTCTTAAAGGAAGAAAGGCCAATCCTGGATTTTGTATGGCTCTGGCTTAATGTACAAAAATGGATGAACCAGAAGAATATGGACACAACAGTAGTGCTGTTGGACTTTCAAGATCTGTAATACATTAGAATGGTCATTTATATGGGATGTCCTTAACGGAAATGGGAATTACAGGTGGCTTTCTGACAAAGTGTACATCGCTATACTACCACCACACTACTGAAGTATGCACCAAAGGCCCACTGTTTGACCCAGCTGAACTATCTTGGGATCCTCATCAGGGCTGTCCTAATCCTCATACCTTTCCTTGTTGATGATCTATGTGCTGGGCATAACTATGCAGACTAATTGTGCAGGTCATGGCATCAGATTGTAGGAAAAAAGAAAATAACATCATCTTTGTTTGCAGATGACTGTATAACATTGCTCGAGAATCTGACTGATGTTAGCCTGATTTTGAACAGAATGGAAGATTTTGCATGTTGGCTAGGATTAAGGATTAACCAAACAAAATCTTGCTTGCTTATGCTCACAAAACCAGTCAAAAGAAAATCTGAGGTATGGCGCCAACATAATTTTGACATTACCATTTATCATATATACCTAGGGATTCATTTGTCACTAGCAGTAGAGAGATTTCCATATGCTAATATAAATTGCCTCTCTGTATTTTATAGATACTCAAATCATGAAATGGAAAACCCTATCTCTTTTCTTCCTATTGCAAGTCTAAGATATTAAGGTGTTTTACTCCCAAAAATTTTATTTATTGTGAGACATTTTCCTTATCTATACAAAGGGTGTAAAATTACAAGGTCATAGGTTCATGGGTATGTAGTAGGATAATGACCACTGGGGCTTTTTTAAGCCTAGCTATGCATCCCAAATCTTTCACAAAAATGTTGGTGCCCTTGGTAGTGTAAGCAGGGGCTTGGGAGATGAGAGATATACAAGCAGGGGCCTGAGACCTGAACCACTTGTATGCTGCCTGTGTCCATTAGAGACATAGGTGCCAAACCAGCGGTTAATTTCCAAATCCCTATCAAGTTGTCCAAGTTGCACTTCAATTGAGTTAGGGAGGAACTTTGCTTCACATGGATGGAAGCCTGTTCCAGTGAAGGGGTAATCTCTGGCATACATACCTGTGATACATACCTGCCTCTCTAGCAGGTCCTCTTTATATCATAAAACAAGGTTTAAATCTTTAGAATGGATAATTCTAGTGCTGATTGCTTTGCAGATATGCAGGAGGGCCATAAAAGTCAAGTCCAAAAATGCTTTGTATACCAGGCATAAATCTTCCCTCAACAGCACAGCAAGTGTGAGGCAGAATACAATTATAAGGCTTTGAGGTAGTCTGCATAAGACATATTATTTATGCCCTATATTCTTTTAGTGAGAAGCCTCTGTGGATGTTCCACTTGGACATGGCTGGTTAGGTACATACCAAATGAAGTATTGTACTTGATGATAGGTCTGATAAGTGCTAAATACAGTGAGTAATGACCTCCGTGGTCCTACATACCATACCTTTACTTATAAGTTGCACAACATGGAATGATTTCCTCACTATGGTAGATGTGATGGTCAAAGTTTAGATTACTGTCTACGGGTGTTCCCTATTCACTGACAAATAGTTCAACTCTTAGCCACTATACCTTGGAGTAGAAGTTAATTTAATTCAGGAAACATGAAGGGAAATAATAGGTCACTGTAAACCAATGTACAGGATCCAGGGCAATTAGATTACTGTGTGGAACAAGCCCTTTGTAAGGAAATTTAAATCAATAAAGAAAACAAAGCAATAGAGTTTGAGCACTTGTATATGGACTAGCAAACCAGGTAAAAGTGGAAAACACAACTCTGTGGTGGAAACTTGGATGGACAAGTCATACATTTTTTCTAGAACATTAGGAACACCACTCTACCATCTACACTCACCTTCTATTAGTTACAGTGTAAGAGAAACCCCGCATGTGGAGTTAAGTAGCTGCAATATATGCAGTTAAGGGATTTTATGACTAAAAATATAAGAAGAGGGGACAGCAAATGAGACCACATTTTAGTTAAGGGATCAACACATTTTATTGAAATTAAAAACCCTTTGTCCCCAAATAGTGAACAACAGCTGAAAACCATTACATCAAGTTGGGGCAAATGGGAAAATATGATGCACTGTAGATGCCCAGATAACAAATAGAAGCAAATTTTAAAAACATATGCAGACATTAAGGTTCACCCTCAGATACAGTTCAACAATATGAAATTCATATATGGCAGATGTCCTCAAATAATTTTAAGGACATAGCAGAAAAGACTTGCTAGAGGTGTGGCCTACCCCTAGCTTATTAGATAACATGTGATATGGAAATGCAGCTTAGTCACTTCTATGTGGACATCGGTGACAGAGAGAACCAAATGGGCTACAAGACAACACCTCCCTCATGGCTGAGGTATTCACGTTTGGCTCTTGAATATCCCATGCCCAAGTAATTACTTATCCTACACATCCACAAGTTGGATTAGAATTACAATTGCTTCCCTGGTTTCCTTGATTTTTAGATATTTGAAAAATATTAGCCAAGAGTGGCAAAACTATTTTCTCCAAATGATACATAGATTAAGCATATCCAGTGATAACAAGACAAGCTACAGCATGCACATCTAACCTCTGTGTTTCAATATATAAAGTACCAACAAGTGTCATCTTGTCTATGTCCACCCCCCTCAACGTTATCAAATGCATGGAAGTAGAAGAACTATTATTTAGTTTTTTTTTCAAATAATTTTATTGAAAGAATTTTTACAAACAATAGTTAATGAATTTTGTAAATCAAATATTTAAGTTAAGTAACTATTTACAAATGTACATAGGCCTCAAGTGAGTTGTATATAAAAAGTACAAATCATTGTTGCATATACAGATGCTATACATTATTACACAAACAGTTGGACAAATAAATGATAATTCCTTGTGACTTCTCTTCTTATGTAGGTTAATTTGTGACCACCTTGATTGTCTCAATTAGGGAGAGAACTTTCTTCCAAGGATTGTTGGTCCATTTCCTAGGAAAGATTCTCATTTCCTTAACTTTCATTTCTAACAAAGCTACCTCTTTCAGTTGTTGTTGTTGTTGTGTCTTTCGGCTTTTCCCGGTTAGGGGTCGCCACAGTGGAACTCCGGGCCGCTAATGACTGGCAGTATATTTTTACATGCCGAGTTGCCAGCCCTGACGCACAACCTTCAATGAAGGTATGCCCATTCACGCATGTCTCCACACAGAAGACGCTCTAGCTGAGAATCGAACAGGACAACGTCTTACTGTGAGGTGATAACACTACCGCAGCACCACCACCGCAGTAAAGCTACCTCTTTCAGTAGAGTTAGAAAATCCTTGAAAGTTGGACTGATAGTTGAGTTCCATTTCCTTGTGATACTTTTTTTTAATACTGCCAATATAGTCCAAAGAAGATATTGGTCTTTCCTTTTCATTGCAGTGGCTTCATATATATTCAGGAGAATTAATAACTTTGACAAAATAAAAGAATCAGTATAAATGGCTTGCAAAAATTCACCAATATCTTCCCAAATTTTCTTTATATAAGAACATTCATACATAATATGAGACCAATCTGCATTACATTTTAATGAACACCTCCAAAATAATGTTTCATTCATGTTATTAAATTTAGCTATTTTACTTGGAGTGTAAAAGGCTCTGTGAAGGAGCTTCCATGCAAAGATTTTCCAACATTGTATATTTGAGGTTAACTTTATAGAATATAATATATCTTTTTTGGTCTCATTTGATAACAATAATATATGATCTTTAGTGATGAAATTCCAAAATTTCTGATTAGCTTTTGTTTTATAGTTAATGATAATTTTATATAAGTTTGAAATTAAATTTGTCCAATTAAAGTCTTCATATATTATTCCATATAAATGAAATATAAATTTGGGCATAGAACTAAATGAGGAATTATCTATTGTTCTACATAAATCTTTTGCATAAGCTATTAGTGTATTGAGAGCTAGCCAGTCAGTGCTTGATAAATTAAATGTGTTAATTAATTGATTCATATCTGAGACTATTAGATTTTCCATACATTGATACCAACATATGAAGTTGTTTCTCTTCCAAGAGTTAAGGGTATCTGTAGAAATGTTGTTGAAAAAGTTTTTTGTAATTTTAAATGGAGTTAATAACTGGAACCATAATTTGATATCAATGTTATTTACAAAACTCCAAAAAGTATTGTAAATGTAATTTATATAATTTAGATTAGTAGGTTTGGTGCAGTTGTATTGCAAGTTAACACAAATAAAGCACCAGAGCTTATTATTCTGATCATTTAGTTGTATATTTTTTTGCTAATTTACATTCCTCTTGAAAAATAACAGTATGTAATGTTTTCCATGCTGAGGAAAATTTTGGATCTATCCAATTTACTATTGTTTTGAAAATGGATGCTTTAATATAAGTTTCTAAATCAGGAAAGTTAATACCGCCCATCTCCCAAGGCCTAATATGGTTCAGATAAGCTATTCTGTTTTTTTTTTTTTTGGGGGGGGGTACCAAAGCAAACTTATAATGATTCTATTTAAATCTTTTAAGATTGTTTTGCTAGGAAATATAGGGTTAGCTTGTGTAATGTAGTTTACCTTTGGGAGAATGACCATTTTTATTAACTGTAATCTATCTTCAAAGGTTAAATACAGCTTATTCCATTTTCCTATTGATAATTTTAGGGTATTCAGAATATTGTTGTAATTTGTAGATAAAGCTAGTTCTAGGTTTTCACATAAAACAATCCCTAAATAATCTAAAGAGGAAACTTGTTTACCAAGTATTTGATTTATGTTAGTATTTGATTTAGTTTTATTATTTAATAGTATGTGATTCGATTTATAAGTATTAATTTTTAGACCTGAGATCTGATGAAATTTCACAGCAATAAAGTTTAAATCACATAGAGACTCATCTGAGTTTGACAAGGTAAGTAAAATATCATCAAATAACATTATTTTGGAGTTAAATTTATTCTAAATGTTAATGCCTTTAATTTTGGGATTTGAATGAATCTCAGAGGAAAAAAGTTCAATTGCTAGGGAAAATAATATTGGAGACATGGGGCATCCTTGTTTGGTACCCTTAGTAATTTTAATTGCTTCCAATGTGAATGGACCTAATTTTACATATGCCAGGTTATCTCTATATATATTCTTTATTAGAGTGATGTATTGTGTAGGAAAATTATAAATTTGTAAAACTTTGAATAGGTAATTCCAATTTAATGAATCAAATGCTTTTTCAATATCTAATGTGACTATTATGCTTCAGCTTTGTCTTTATTTAAAATATCTATAGTGGTTAAGATTCTATGTATGTTATCATGGGTGTGTCTGTTGTAAATAAACCCTGTTTGGTCATCACTAATGACTTTAGTTAGAGATTTTTTGATCCTATTAACCAGAATAGACATAAGAATTTTGTAGTCATTATTAAGGAGTGAAATATGTCTATATGAGCTACATGAAGTGGGATTTTTATTTTCCTTTAAAATAAGTGTAATCAATGAGTATCTCCATGATGGTCGAATTGTGCCTTGTGAATATGTTTCGTTTAGTACCTTTTGTAGTATTGTTATGACAGATGATGGGAATAGTTTATAAATTTCCATAATGATTCCATCTATGCCTGGGGCTTTGTTATTTTTACCTCTTTTAATTTTCTCATTCATTTCTTCTATCATAATTTGTTTTTGAATATTCATATTTATGCTCTCTGGTATTTTATTTAAATTTAAGTTATATAGGCAGATGTTTGTATTGTTAAGTGGGTCATTATTGTTATAATGTTTTGTGAAATAAAATTTAAAAGCATCCAAAATGTCACTTATATCTGAAACTTTTTTCTTGTTATCCGCTTCATGAATTATGTTTGTAATATTATTTGCATTGCAAGATCTTTTTAATCTCATAGCTAAATTATGCATATATTTGGGAGAGATTGAATAAGAATTTAATTTTAATTTTTCTAAGATCAAATTGGTTTTATGCAATAAGATATCATTATATTTGTATTTAATTTTTCAATCTCCTTTGTTTTACAACAAGGTCTTCTCAAACCTTTAGGTCAGTTTCTATGATTTGTTTTTGAATGTTAGTTAGCTCTGATTCCCATTCCTTTGCTTTATTATTACACCAAGAAATAATTTTGCCATAAAGATATGTCTTTAGAGAATCCCATAAAATAACTATATTTATGTCACTAGTACAGTTTGTTTCCAAGAAATATTTTATTTCCAAATCTAACCATGACTTAAACTCTTTTAATTTAGTAAAATATGCTGAAATTCTCTTGGTGATTATCAGTCTTTTGAAATCCATTTGAATTCTAAGAATAAGCAAGTTATGGTCAGACAGGGGACAGGGGTTTATAGAAGAATGCGATATTTTCATTTTTAAATCATGAAATACATATATTTTATCAATTCTTGTTTGAGTGTTAAATCTATAGTCACTAAAGGAGAATAGTAATGAACTTTCATTCTTAAGACTAAATGAGTCTAATAACTGCAAGTTATCTATCCATTTTTTAAGAGTTCTCCCTGTAGATGTGATACATAAAGGTCTTTTGTTGGTAGTCTCCTGGCTATCTAAGATACAGTTAAAATCACCTCCCAAAATTAAGTTACCTTTAGATGTTTTGTTAAGTTGTATGTGTTTTTTAATAGTTCCTATACCTATACCCGTAAACCAATACAAGTTCACCAATGTCCAGCTTCTATTACTATATCTTACTATTACTATTGATAAAAGGCCCTCTTTGTCTTCATAGTTAAATACAATTTGCGGATTAATAATATTTTTCTTCCATAGTATTAATACCCCCCTGTTTTTTTTACTACATGGTGATTTAGATAACTTTAGGATGTCACTTGGGTTCCAAGTGAAATTATCATTAGCTTTAAAGTGAGTTTCCTGTAGAAAAACCATTTATGCTTTATTTATTTTTAGGTATTTAAGTAAGTTAGATCTTTTCCTAGGATTATTTAAACCATTTACATTTAATGAGAGTAATACCGTGTCCATCTCATTAATTTGTACTTAAAGAGTTTTTATTGAAATGATGACTGTATATTTTGTCATTTATTTGTTGTAGTAAGATCTTACTACCAGAGATGATGTTTACGCAACCACATGATTCTGTACAGTCAGTATTTGTAGTACGTTACATTAATATTAAATATTTCCTCCCCAACCCTCATTTTTATACTTCACCCTCACACAATAAAGCAATCATTAAGTCTATTGTATGTGAATGGAGTATTCATATTACTGACAAATATTTTGCGAGTAGCTTGAAATGTAAGTAGACAAATACATATTTGTTACCTTTAGCCTTAATTTTTAGTTTTAGTTGATTCTTTGAGAGAAGCAGTAGAAGGAATACTTTTTGAGTCAGTTATTTGCTTTTTTTTCTTTACATCAATCCAATTATTTTTCTCAAGGGATCTTTTTGATGTTGTAGTAAGAGACCAGTCCATTTCTTCAGGAACTGTGACCAAATTATTGTTCTTTATGAAAGTTATTGCTTCTTCGATTTCATTAAATGTCCTTGTTTCATTTGAAGTAAGAACTATTATTTAGATATGATCTATAAAATAGTAGCATATCTTCTACTGGATTAACTATTGTTGGACTGGAATAGTGTTACTCTCATCAGAGCTTGTCCATTGATGCATAAGGAATGTCATCTGTTACAGATGGAAAATATTTGTCTGTTATTACTTTGTAATCATCACATATCGCAACTTATGTATACTCTTGAATTCTGCCATTAATGTGATGGAATTGGGATACAAGTGCATATTCAAGTGTTTGTATCTGAATGGGTGTCAAATACATATGTGTTGGAAAAAAAAAGGAAGTTAAGATTAAGCAAAAGCATACTCATCTGTTTATGTTGAGATGACCTGGGGGAAAAATACATTTAAGTTGTATTTCATCTTCCAAAAGAGGGGTGGTGATACTTTTGCATAGGACTCTGGAATAAAAGGTTGAAGAATGGCAGCATGCTATGCAAGGTAGATGGGTTATTTTAAAGGAGAATTGTCTCTAGAGTAAGATTATTTTGACTAATTTCTATGGGTCAAATAAAGCTGATGCCTCCTCCATTAATTCCTTCTTTGCTGAGGTGAAGGTGATGGCCTTTCTGAAATGTGTTACTTTTATGAGCAAAGATTATAATGCGGTGGTACTAGACATATGTGTTGATTGAACCCACCTGATAGAAGAAGGTTACAAAGAGCAGGTAGATGGCTACAATAGCTTATGACTGAATGATGTTGTTTGATGTATGGAGGGCATATTACCCAGTGGAGACTGACTACACATTTAATAGCCATAATAGATTTCTTGCTAGATGAATTGATATGTGGCTAGTAAATCAGACAGCAGCATACATGGTTAAGGATGTTTTGATCGAGAATAACAGCCTTTCAAACCATGCTATAGTAAAGATGACAAGCTATAAGGAAAGGAAGGTGCAATGAAGAATAGGCTCATTACTGTGTAAAAACCCTCAGTTAGGAAGTTGGATTAGCAATCATGGGAGTATGGAAGGGGGGTAGTAACAACTGGGGTTGCTTTATGTAGAAATGTAAGAATGAAATAACTCAGCTTAGGATTTAAAACTTTACACAGTCACATTGTACTTTCTTTGGCAAGTATTAATACTTAATGACTTTCAAACAGAATTGTCAAAATGTTTGAGTCAGAAAAACGTGTTTATTAAAAACAAATAAATAATCAAGAACAACAGAACTAGCTCTTTGGCAAACAATCTTCTAAGATTCTAAAGTATAGATCCCATCCTCTATTAATTCATAGCAGCATATCCAGCTACTTCTAGACCACATTCTCTTAAAGAAAAAATGCTAAATAAAGTTTAGATATGCAGATATTGAATTAATATAACAATAAATATCTTATAATAGAAATTTCATAATTAACTAATTATTTAATTCTTTGGGATGCAACATTTCAAATGTGAAAATCAACCAAGGTTATTTTTTTTAATAAAAGTCAGCAGCATAACTCTGAATGTGAATAAAGGTATGTAAGAAAAAACTTTAAAGATTCTGGTTCCTGATTGTACGTTTCCATAAAATATAATGCATCGGGGCTAGTGACAGATACATTTCTAATATAAATATGTTGTAAAATTCCGTTTCTACCCTGTCACATATTTTGATTGTATAAATCTTTTCACAAGGATATTTAAGCCCATATATCACCACCCTCCGATACAAATTCTTTCACTTCACAGTTTTGAAGTGATATCCATTTATAACTAAATTCTGTGCATTTATTTTTCAAAAAATGGCTTACTGAACAGCCCTTTCTGTCATTACTAACTTGTTCATCACCATAACCCAAAGTTTTTGTCAACTGATCCCCCTGGCTAGATATATATTTATAAGACATTTTCAGTCTTAAAGAATGTATTTTTTTCCTCAGACAATACTATGTACCAATACTTTTTCAAAATACAAGAAATATCTTCTGCAAATGTAGCATACCATACCATCTTGTAAGTACAAAAGTATCTTAAAATTAACTTTGCAATTATGCTTCACTCTGTTACTCTTAATATTTTATTAAAGGAGGAAGTTAACTGTTCATTTGTATTATCCATAACTGCTTAGTCTTTGAACAGTTTATAAAGACTCAATCAAATTCTTGTTCCTCAGAGCATAAACCATAACTCACAAACTCCTCATAAGACAGAAGTTCAGTAGGTGATGTAGATGTACCCTAGTTTTAAATAAAAAGTAGTGGCAAAGGTAGTTTTTTTCTATAAAAGGGGGGTTGTATAGATCCTTAAGTCACAGAAACATGTGCCCAAATAGTATATCCTAGAATGTTAAAAATTAAAAGTAAGATATAAACCAAAATTATTTGTTTTGTAAGCATGCAAAAACATTCAAACTCTTCTTGAGACTCCTTAACAATAAAAAATAAATCAGCAATATAACATTTGTAAAAAACTACTTTTTTGATAAGAAATGTCCCCATATATACATGTCTTCTCTACTGTGACTCCATAAATAAGTTAGCATAACTGTGCAAATATAGCAACCATTGCTGTTCCTTATATTTCTCTAAAGAATAAAAACATTACAATAAAAACAATTATTTAATAGACAAAACCTAGTTAAATCTAAAATACCATTACATAATCAATATCTGCCAGAGCTATTATTAAAGTCTCCTTACTCAACTCATGTTCAATTGAGGCATAAAGGTCCTTCCATCTACTGCTACAAACTAAATTCTTCCTTCCACTTCACTTCTACTGTATAAGAACTCAATTTATTTAACAAATGCTTGCAAAATCATATCTAATATTGTAACTATCTGATCTAAAGGCCACCCAATTGCTAATTTATTGGCCTGTTGGGTAGATCCATAATATTGTTATGTAGCTTTGGAAGCACTTTCAAAAATAGACAAATGGGGTTTCAACATAATAAGTTTCTCCCCCAGCCTTTCAGTTATAGTTCCTTTATTAATCTTTCCACAGTATTATTAAAATCCTGTCATATGATGTAAGCGGAATAACTTTCCACTTCTCATATGCTTGCACCAGGGGCAGCAGTATCCTAGACCTGGTCATTACCAACATGGGTGACTGGTGTTCCACACCAGAGGTCAATTCCTCGTTGCTCAGATCCGACCACACGCTAATCACCCTAGACATCCACATCCCACCAACACCCCCCATTATGGAAACCACTGTAAAATTTTTCTCCAAAGACAACTTCACGCTTCTTAAGACAGAAGTGGTGAACTTCACGACACCCATGCAGATGGACAATAGAGGTACAACTGCTGAATCCTACACAAATGCACTTTATAAGCACTTACACAAGTGCATGGATCATGCTATCCCTAACAGAACCAAGATGCTATCCTACAAAAAAGCAAGCCAATCTAGTGGTCCCCTGCCATAAACAAACTCTACAACAGAAGAAAGAAACTGTTGCAAAAAAGAGTAAAATCCCTGGTCAACATCAGTAAGAAGCTGAGATCCCTCATAAAATCCTCCAAAGCTAGTTATGAAAACAAAATCACCACTGATTCTAAAGATAACCACAAAGCATTCTATAGCTATGTCAAGAATCTCAATGGCAACACTCAAATCTGCTCTGAGTTACAGAACAATGGCACTAAATATACAGAACCATCTGATACTGCCAACATCCTGGCAGATAGGTTCAGTGTTAACTTTACCCCCCTTCTCACGCCCTAAAGGGCCCATCTCTATACCAGAAGAATGCAAAGTTCCTGTAATCACAGCTGCACAGGTAAAAACCACACTCTCCAAAGACAAGATCACAGTATCTATGGGACCTGACAACATCCCCGGCTGTGCTCTACGTGAACTGCAGAATGAACTGGCACCCCACCTAAGCACCATGTTCAATCAAAGCCTCACCTCAGGCTTTGTGCCCACTGAAAGGCGTACAGCAATGGTTATCCCACTCCACAAAGGGGGAGCCACCACGGACTCCGGGAACTACCACCCCATTAGCCTAACAAGCCTGTTCTGCAAGGCCATGGAATGTATCATCATGGATCTTATACACAAAGACATTGGTAATCTCCAGACTCTGGACCCCACCCAGTTTGGGTTTGTAAAAGGCAGATCATGTCTACTAAAACTGATAGACTTCTTTGAAGCAGTCACCAAAGCCGTAGATGAGGGTAAGGTAGTTCACACAGCCTATCTAGATCTCACCAAGGCTTTGACACCATCCCCCCCTCTGGAATTATAGATAAACTCACTAAACTAGGTATAAATTCCTGTGTCACAAGATGGGTTGCCAACTGGCTCACTGACAGAACCCACACTGTGAAAGTAGCAGACTCCCAATCCAACATCAAACCAGTGACAAGTGGAGTACCACAGGGTTCAGTCCTTGGTCCTCTCCTGTTTGGTATCTAATTTTCTGAAGTACAGGCTAACACAGAAGGTCTTTGGCTAACGAAGTTCACAGATGACTGCAAACTAGGAGCCATAATCAAAACTCCTAATGATGTGGACATCCTACAAAAGGGCCTCACAGAGACAGATGCCTGGTGTCAAGACCATGGCCTCAAGCTCAATGCCAAAAAGTGCATTGTCATCCCCTTTGGTAAAAACTCTGTACCCATGAGCTACCACATAGGTGGTAGTCTACTTAACACTGAAAATGTGATAAGAGACCTTGGGACACAAGTGGACAGTAGTCTCTCCTTTGATAATCACATCGCCACAGTAGTCAGGAAATCCTTCTACGTGGCACTCCTCATCACAAAAGGTTTCTCATCTAGGAAAAAAGTGGTCATTGTTCCCCTCTACTCATCACTCATTAGATCCATAGTAGAGTACAACACCCCTTTTGGGATGTACCTCACAAGACATCTACAACAACTGGAAAGGCCACAGAAATACCTCACAGAGAGGATTACCGGCCACAAACAGATGCCCTACGCAGACTGTCGCAAAAAACTCCAGCTTTACTCTGTTGCATATCACCTACTCAGAGGCGATCTCTTCCTAACATACAAAGCTATATCAAACCCAGCACTGTTGGAGATGCTCCACTAAATGAAATCCCACTCCCTATGAGCTACACGCTCTAGGGACCTAAACCTTGTCACTACAATAAACAAAACATGTTAGAGGGATAGATTCCTATCACAGAGACTTCCAATACTCTGGAACAAACTACCTATCTATATCAAAAAAGCTCTTCATTAGCACTCTTCAAGAAAAATCTTGATGATTGGACGGGAAATAGGAAATTCACCCAGGGTATCACTTCTGTGGCTCTGCTCAACAGGAGCGCAGGAAAATAATTGTCTTGGGTGGCGAAAGCCAGGGTACCTTTTTGGCTCAGCTTAGATATGCCCTAGGGCCAATAGCCTAGTACCAACCTATGAACCTATGAACCTATGAATAACTTGCAACATATATTTAGATAAACATCACTAGACATAGCTGCTAAGCTGCATCTCTTATCAGCTGGTTTAAAAATAACTAAAGAATCTACTTTCAGCAAATTCAGCATTCACCATTTATTTTTAGTCAAATTATATTTCACTTAATACTTGCAACATTTTTTTTTAAGTATTGGGAAACCTCTTTTCTAACACGAGTACGGTTGGCTTAGATGTGTTGTTATGAATTTATAGTGTGGTTTGGAGTGTGTAATTTAGAACTATAGAATATTGTTTGCTGAAACATTAATTCTGTTGTCCTGATTATTTTTTGCTTTTGATAAAGAATGTTTCACAGCTGAAACATTTCTCCACTGGTGTTTGAAACCTCAGTTTAAGATGCCCATTAGTTCATAACAGAAAAAATAATAGTAGTAATGGAAGGAGACATACAGGGGAAGGTTGCAAGACTGCAGGCCTGTAATTTCAAGAACAAAATTTTGCTGAGAAACATAAAGAAATTAAAAAGGAATGCAGAGTATTAAGATATGAAGAAATCAGTGATAAATGGAAGCGGTAGAAATTACTTTATTGGGCCAAGGGCATCACTTTTTAAAAGGTGCTTGCTAAATGATGAAAGTGACACTTTGTAGACATGAGTATGCAGAGGCTATAACATAAGGAGGGTGCATTTAAATGTGGATTCAATGAAGATTAATGTGTTACTGAAGAAAGAGCAAGTGGCAGCTTTGACTACAGCATCTGAAGTAACATCAGCTGATTTTGGAGCATTTGTTTTAGGAATTTCTATACCCCAGATAACTTGTTTACAATCTGAGATATCAGCAAGGCCCTTCTCATTAACAGAGGCATTGACAACGATTGGCAGCTTACTATCAGGAAAGGCACATGAGTGGGCATAGGAGCTAGATGGCTTCTCTGGAGATCTTTATAATTTTTTGAAAGTCATTTAGATGTTGAGTTGTTGATACTCTTTGAAGATATAAATATGGTGGGATCATTTCCTTTTGAAACAATGGAGGCTAAAGTAATTATGTTACCAAAGATGGGTAAATTATTGACTAATTTCTCTATTGCAAACAACTATCTTAGCTCTTAGTTTTCCTATTTTGGTCACAAAGAACCATTTGAGTTTTCTGAAAAGGAGATCTAGAAGCCCAGATTTTGTTACAGTCTGGCAGAACATGCAATGAAAATGTGAAGACAAATTCACTGACTTATTAATCTTTAAAAAGAAAAAAAAAATCAGCTCTGTTTCTGGGCTGTTTTTTTTGTGGAAGGGTCTTGGACATATGGAGTTCACCTATTAGTTCATAAAATGGTGTCAGTAGTTGTACAACAATGTATTGGTGCAAATAGTATACATGGAGATGTTTGAGCTAGTTAAGCTAGATTGTGGTAGATGCAGGGGCTAACCATTGTCATACCTACTTTTCATTCTGAAGGCATTTTTAGTTGACTGTTAGTTACATAACAAATTTAGTGAGTCTGGAATATTAAGTATTAGTCGGGAGTGTTTATTACCCATGTAATATGCTGCCATCATTAAGGATCCGGACACAGAGGTAGACGTTTGACACCTTGCAGGAAATATCTTTAGTTACAGGGTTTATAAGGAATGGGTCTATGTCTTCTGTGTTTCAACTTAATAAAAATACATTAGAAGCTCTAGAGATGGGCATCATATTTCAGTACCACTTAGCCTTTTAGTATATGGGTACAACAATGTCTTTAGACCACATTCAAAAGAATTTAGGTCAAATTGGCAAGTTGGAAAAAGATTAAACATTTTTTACTCAGCAAGCTACAATTGGTTAGGCTGTTTATATTACCATGGGTTTAACATAAGCACTTGCCATAAATGACTTTTTTGTAATTTCCTAAATAGATGCCAGATTAATTTCAGACTTTATATGGGGAAAATGGGTTAGCCATCAGAAAACATGCATCCCCAAAAGCTTGGGAGATTTTGTGATACTGAATAATAAAGCATGTGGTACTGCTGTAATGAGTTGGTATTATTCAAGTGTTCGGCATAGTGAAATGCCAATGTGGCTACTTTTGTAGGTATGATACAATTAGAATGCAAAACAGAGTCATGTAAGAATCTTTTCATACAAGTTATGGGAAGCAGGTGGGATGGAAGACTGGTACAGGAAAGAAGGCAACGGTGGTAAATGTGTCATAGTACAGATTACTCTTCATTTTATCATTTGGAATAATTGCTTGCTTTGACAGAAAGGGAGACATTTGTGTTGTGTTGAATGGATTGGGATGGACTTGTTATATGTTGGAGATATTTGGAATGAAGAAAACCAGAATGTAGTTAGTTTTGTGAATGCAATCAGGAGATTTTCTAATAGGTTGAGGTATTGCTGGTAATGTTTTCAATTGAGAAGTATTTTAGACCTGCAGTTGAGACAGTGTCTTGATAAGACTATAAGGGGAGGGGTTATATTATGGATGGATAGTACAGGGCTTCTGGTAGCATTCAATATATGAAGTTAAGAGATCTCTATGTGAGGGCTCTTGATATACATGACCTTCCATTAGAGGGCCTTAGAGCAAAATAAAATGAGTGGCTCCCAGAATACATGTCATTTAATTAATTCAGTAAATGAATCTTATGGACTAATGATAATACATTGTCCAGCTATCAGGATTTATGCAGATGAAGCTGATTCAATTGAGGAAATGATCCCTTTGCAGTTTTTTGGAAGGGAGATCCTCACAAGGCAATATTTGGATGTGTAATTGTCAAAATGCACACTCTTTTAACATGACTGCCCTGATATTAGGCTGATATGGGAGATGGTAATTGAGACTATTCACATAGTGTCTTGAATTGACCTGCCTGGAAATTGTATTGTAAAATTGTAGTTACATAGCATTACACAGACTAAGCCTTTACTCCTAAGACCTTTTGCTAGGTGAATAAGGAATGTTATAGCCACCTGATTAACTTTTATTTTTTCAGCACCAGAAAGTCCTTCCAACAGACTGGACATTAAAGTTCTGCTGTTTGGGTTATAAGTTGCCCTTTTCCTAAATTTAACTATATTATCCCAGATGAAGGAGAAGTAGGAAAAGTATTCATAATGTTTGCATAAACTGCCTATTGTAAATGTTTCACATGTTACTATTGTAAATGTTTCACATGTTACTACTGTAAATGTTTCACGTTACTACTGTAAATGTTTCACATGTTACTATTGTAAATGTTTCACATGTTACTATTGTAAATGTTTCACATGTAACTATTGTAAATGTTTCACATGTAACTATTGTAAATGTTTCACATGTTACTATTGTAAATGTTTCACGTTACTATTGTAAAAGTTTCACATGTAACTATTGTAAATGTTTCATGTGTTATTATTGTAAATGTTTCACATGTAACTATTGTAAATGTTTCACATGTTACTATTGTAAATGTTTCACATGTAACTATTGTAAATATTTTACATGTTACTATTGTAAATGTTTCGCATGTAACTATTGTAAATGTTTCACATGTAACTATTGTAAATGTTTCACATGTAACTATTGTAAATGTTTCACATGTTACTATTGTAAATGTTTAACATGTTGCTATTGTAAATGTTTCACGTTACTATTATAAAAGTTTCACATGTAACTATTGTAAATGTTTCACATCTAACTATTGTAAATGTTTCACATGGTACTATTGTAAATGTTTCACATGTTACTATTGTAAATGTTTCACATGTTAGGTATGCGTTTCTTGCAATGTCTTGATGTTAAGATTTGATGTACTGTTGTAAAACAATCTATGGTATAAACATGACAAGACTTGACAAAAAATATTATACATTATTCCAATATAATAAGCAAAACAGCACCAAACTATTCTGGTTCTCCATCAACAAAGTTATAAATCCTGGCCATACTACCCAATCAGCCCCTTCTGCTAACTAAATTAATGACAGCCAGTTCAATACACATTTTATTAATACAGTAACATACGTCTTAAACAACTCAACTGCTGTAACATGACATCCCCTCCAAAGTTAATAAAATAGTTCCAACTCATTTGATTTAGATCCCATCTGCACATCCAGAATTGGGAAATACCTTCTCAAACTATACACAACTACCCTTGTCCCAGTCAACCTTCCATCAGAGAATATTACACTTGCAGCAGACACTTATTCATTCTCCATCCTTATAAACAGCTCCATCACAGAAAGCTACATCCTTAAAATATAGAAAAAATATTATATCTTTCCCCTTAACAATGGTGTCTCCTCTACTGATATCTCCAGTTACAGGCCAGCAATCATTCTTCCCCCCATTCAAAGACTTAGAAAAATGTTTTTAATCCCAGATACTTACATGTGTTACTTCAAACAACTTACTAAGCCATCATAACATGGTTTCAAGCCAAAACATGACACTATAGCAGCTCTATTCAACTTCATCACTGGCATAAACAGTAAAAGCTTTAGATGCAGTGCCTCAATAAAAAACTACTCTACAAACTCTTTTCCCTAGTATTTTAACATTCATACCTCACCTGGTTTAACAGCTATCTCAGTGATATATTTTAAGCTTTAAAATGGGAAAATGATATCTCTCTGTTTTGCTCAGTGTACTTAGGGTTGCCTTAAGGATCTGTCATTGTGCCTTGATAATCAATGTTTTCATAAATGACCTACATACTGCAAGTAAATATGGTACCACTATTCAGTATGCTGATGATTCTCCACACATCTGCACTAATAAACCTCAAAATCCAAACAAACAAATCCTTCAAATCCATTGAAATATTTCTCTGTAAATCTGAATTACTATTAAACCCTAAGAAGACTAAACATGGTATATACATAGGTAAGCAATACTCTAACAGCAAACCACTCTTCAGAATTACTTCTGACCAAACCAGAATTGAAGGTATCATCACAAATGATTGTCATAAAATTTGACCACCAGATAAAGTTTGCTATCAACAAAACACACAAATTTTCACCCTATATAAAATTTAAACCTACCTGACTGATCAGGCTAAGCAAACCATTCCCAATACTCTGCTGTTACCCACCTTCCTATACGTTGCTCCTATTTTTGCCAACATACAATCTACCCAAATAACCCTGCTATAAAAATGACACAACTTAGTAGATAAATTCATACCCGATATACATTTACATGATATTGTCCTGAAGGCGTCAACAAAAATATTCTAAGCAGACAGAAGATTAAGAAGGTAAAGTGTCTGTCTATAGAGGCTTTAGAATTGGCAGAGGAAAGAAGGAAAGCAAAAGGCAATAGAGACACAGAAAATATTTTAAAATGAATACATCATTTCATAGACTAGCAAGAAGTGGAAGGAGGCACATTGAAATGACCAGTGCAAAGAGGTCAAAGAAAAATAGAATGGGTAAAGACAATAGATCTTTTCAAGAAGATTGGCAAGGTTAAGAAAAATCCAGGTAAATATGGGCATGATAAAAGACAAAGACAGAAAGGACCCAGTAGAAGCAGATAGTATTAACAGGATGTAGCATGAATATACACAAAAGCTATATAAGAAGGTCCCTAAGATCATTGATACATATGAAGATGTGTACTCTCACCAAACTCCAGATTTTCTGCAGAGTGACCTTAACTGGGTCATAGAAAGCCTTACTAATACTACTGCTGCAGGAAGTGTTGGAACCCAGCTGAATTGTTTAAATATTTCAAAATGATACTGTTAAAATTTTGGTTTGAATTTGCCAGCAAATTTGGAAACTGCAAAGTGGTATTTTGTGTAGATAAGGTCAGTTTATATTTCAGTCTCAAAAAAATGCAATGCTAAGGAGTATATACAACAAAAATGATCCACAACTTGCATAACTTAAAAATAAAATATGATAAGGTAGAAATCACTGCAGACATTTATCAATAAAACAATATTGCAGTAGTAAACACTTTCATCTCATTTAGAGACTTCCTCAGACTCTGAAGAAGTCTCTGAATGAGATGAAAGGGCTTACTACTGTAATGTTGTTTTATCAGTAAATGACTCCAGTGGTTTCCACCTTATGTTATTTTATTTTATAGTATATTCAGTGTTAAACTGTGCTCAAATTATGAAACAATTGTATTCATTTGACATGCTAGCAGATTAATGCTCAAAACCTTTCATTGTATGGACCATAACAAATTATGGCATTTTCTTAGAAAAAATGGAAATACTGAGTAACCTTATTGCCTCCTGAGGAATTTCTATGCAGTGTCAGAAGCAGGAGTTAAAACTAAATATAAAACACCTCACTGCAAAGAGAATGCAAAAGGAGTTTTTGCCTTCATTAATTTTATATCCTGAAAAGACTTAAAATGATCTCAAGGTATTCACAATAAAGACCAAATAAAACCATTAGCTATAAACCATGTATCCACTCGTGAAGTCCTTCAGCAGTACCTGCATTTAATTGCAATATGATAAGATGATGTAGTTTATTTATTTATTTATTTATTTTTTATTTATTTATTTATTTATTTAACATTTGTTGACCGGGAAAGTCCGACTAGGTTCCACAGATCCTGTTTTCAGCGGAGGCCCGGGGAGAAATGCTCCAGAAGCATGTCTTTAGAATGTGGGAGGAAACCAGAGTACCTGGAGGAACACAGGGACAACATGCAAACTCCACACAAAAGGCACCCCAGCCAAGAATCGAACCAGAGAACCTCTTGCTGTGAGGCGACAGCATTAACCACTGCACCACTGCACCGCAGTGTTTGGATTAAAAAGAACCCTGACATGACAGTTAATAAGATGTGTGAAGACATCTAAGCAAACAATAGTAAAAAAGTGAGAAACTGGAAGCTCTTGTTTATGGATAAGGATAGTAAAATACAAGCAAAGAAAATGTTTTTAGTCCCCTTAGTTTTATATACAGGTCAGAGATATCTGAGATATCTTTATCACCTAGAGGAGAAGTTGTGGACAACAATTAATAAAAAATTGAAAGAATTTATAAGGGAGGAGAAGAGAGCAAGGATGAAGTGAGATAAGTTCAACCTCCTTATAGAACAATGTGGTTTAAGATTAGCTGATTTGAAAGCATAATTTAGAGCTATAGAGCAGTTAAGACTCATATGCACAGTATAGGCAGAAGGTTATAAATCAAATTGTAATGGGATAATGATAAAACGGAGAGAGAAGTTTGAGAAATGAAGAGTGAGTAAGATTTTAGATGCAGATATTTAAGGAGAATAACAACAACCACTGAGAAAATTATATTTATAAAATTGGAGAAAGTGCTCTTAGAACTAAGCCAACTTGGAAGTGGAGAATGAAGATTTTGCCAGTAGGGTTTATTGTAAATAGGGGTATTGAAAATAAATAAGAGAAGGCAGGAATTTACTGGAGAAAACTGGCAAAGGAATCAAGGTATTGGAAGCAAATCATTAATGAGGGAAAGGTAGTGCAGTGGAAAAAGGTGAAGACGTTTGGATTGGATAGTAAAGACTGCCTTCTGTATCAGAATGCAGGCAAAGATAAAGGGATAGGAGAATCCTAAGTGAAAGCCATTCTGTGGTAGAGTTTTTAGTTGAGTCTAGGACCAAAGCTTCTGTTAAAAGGAATCATTAGTAGGTCATACAAAATATTGCATAACAATAGAAGTCAGTCAGAGGTGGTTAGAAAAGACTGGAAAGGGAGACTGGAAAAGCAATTTACAAAGAACCGTGGGAGAACATGTGCATGTTCAGTAAATGTGCAACAAAGTCCAGAAGGTTTAGGATTTTTGATTGGATGTGTTTGCATAGGTATTCCTGCACCCCAAGCAGACTTCAGAAAATATTTCCTTAGGTCAATAGCAAAGGCTTGAGGTGTGATGAAAAACAAAGAAGTAACTCTAAATATGATTCTTGGGAGTGCAACTAGATGGCAGATTTTAAAAATTCCCTTCAAAGTACTCTTAGAAATATTGGAGGAACAAATTGCTATACCTAAGGTAATGATTATTTTGAGCTTGGAGTTTTCAGAAACTTGAAATTCATATGGTCAAGACCATATGATTGAGTTTTTGAAAACCCAAAGCTTTTGAATGGAGATCACAGTACAGTGCAGATCGGGAAATGTACACTTTTCCTAACTGTATTGCGATCTCAGAGTTGGTATATATAATTTGCAGGGGATGTGGAGGGTGCAGTCCCCCTGCACAAACATTAAAAAAGGTAGATTTTTTTGTGGGTTTTTTTTTTTTTTTTGATGTTTGAGTATTTGAGTATTTGGAAACTCAATCATGTGGTCTTGACTGTATGTATGAATTGAGTTTTTGATAAACCTGTTCATTTGACATAAACACATGTATACATATATATATATATATATATATATATATATATATATATATGAAATTTATAATGCATGGATATGACATGTAAATGTAGTTTCTTTTCTATTGATGTTTGTGTGCCTATGTCTTAATTGATAATTTAATAAAGATGTTAAAAATATTTGCAAAAAGACTGTGACAATGTTGTATATTGTTATTCTCTTCATTTGTCTTATGTACTGAATATGTAATGCAAAATATTGAGCTGGGGTAGATCACTAAGATGATCGAAACAAAACTGCTGGAAGAACTGCTAAGTGGAGCCAGTCTCAGATTTTCTTTTCCTTGGATTAAAGATCTTGGGAAATAATAATTTTAGCTATGAAATTAAAAGATGCTTGCTTCTTGGAAGGAAATCTCTGGTGAATTTTAGAAGATTTAAACAGCAAAGTCATCTCAATATCAACAAAGGTCTGCATAGTTAAAGCTATGGTTTTCCCACTGATAACATATAGCTATGAATGCTGGGCTATATAAGGATATATATCAGAAAATGTATGATTTTGAACTGTGCTGTTAGCGAAAACTTTTGAGAATTCTATATGTCACAAGAAGATCAAATCATTCATTGTGAGACTAAGCACTGGAAGGTTCGACAGCAAAACTAAATGTCAAATAGTTTAGCCTCATAATGCAAAGACAGAATTTGTTAAATACAATCACACCAAATGCTAAAGTTGACAGACGCATTACAAAAGTAAAGAATATGAATGTGTAAGAATTTAAAAATGCAGTTGTTGCACACAGGCCTGTTACGCTAAAGTATTTGAGGTAATAACAAGTCAAACTTAATTAAACAACTAAACAAATTATTATGAGTAACATATTTTATGTAGTACAGGCCTCCTGAGCAATCTCTTCCAAATCAGTATAGAAGAATTGTATAAGGAATTCCTCACCTTTCAGTTGATCTAATCAAGCTCATAATTGCAAATTTCATGTGATGTCATCCTACTGGAAAGTTAAGGAAAAGGTTTAGAAGATGCACGTACATATGTACTATGCATATTCTAAATATTCTATTACTTGTGTATTAAAATGTTATAATATTACATTTTACTACTTAGAATACTATATCTATGTCATGTCTCTCTCATTGTATAAAAAACATTATGCTGTGTCTTATATGTAATGTTACTATGTGGAGCTTTTCTCCCTGGGCCTCTGCTGAAAACAGGTCTCAGCCCAGACCGACTTTCCTGGTAAATAAAATGTAAAATAAATAAATAAAATAAATGAATGTGCACTACCAGATATAATAAGATACATTATCTGCTGGATAAACCAGAATTTTCTGACCACAACATAAGTAGCAACCTGATTATTGATTCATAGATTCATAGATGCTATAACATGTAAACACTCTAACTGCTCAGATCACAGGATGTCAGTGTCACTTTTCTTAACTTCCCGCCTTTTCGTTTATTAACTCTTTGTTTTCTGAGTGGGTGAGCTAGATTAAGAACATTTTCAGCCATGACCCAAATTCCAAGGCACAAAAAAGATAAATAATGGAAATGGCAAACATTAAATGACAGATATTTGAAAAATCCAGAAGCCATCCTTTACATGCAAAAAGTCAACAAACGTACACGTGAATGAGACTAATCATTATAAACTTTATAATATTATTCATAGCTTTATTTTAGCAGTTTTGTCTAGCTACTTATTTATATATTTATAGAAAGAGAGAGACAGAGAAAGAGGCAGATTTTCCCAGGGGCAGGCCAGAGGGGTTCCATAGTAATTGCTATTGTTGAGATGGATAAGTCAAACAGTTAACATGAAGTAGAAATTAGTCCCTCCAGAAAAAACAGGTATATTTTGTGATCCTTCTATGAGGTTTATGAGCTTTTTCCTGAAAGTAGAATATTCTGCTATCTGCCTCAGTTCTATGGGAAGATGGTCACAGTTAGCTAGGATAAACTTGGAGAATCGTTTTTTCTGCAGAGGAAATTCCAAATGGGGATCTGATTATGGCTAAAGTATTATTGTCTTTTAACTGTGGTTGAATTTGTGTCATTGGCATATAGCATCATGACTGGAAGCCAGGTTGCCTTATATAGCGTGATGCAGTGATGATCTATAAGTGAAGCTAGGTTAATAAATCTACATAAGGCATTCATAGCAGTCTGTATTTTGTTGGTATTGAGTGTGGAGTACAGAGAGATCATTGGTATTCGAGTCTTGGTATGAAGGCATTCTTGGTAAGGGCCTGCCTAGCTTCTTTGCTAAGGTGATTTGATATGGATTAGGTTGCTCTAAGCTGAGAAATAACCTTTGAAACCCTTATTCCATTATGGGTTTTGAATGACAGTGACTGATATGATTTGCAAAGTAGAATTAATGGTACCACTTATAACTAAAAATGAAGTAAACTAATTTATAAAGGGAAAAGTAAGTGGAAACACTTGCAGACTTGCAGTAGTGACTGGTTTTAACTGAACTTTCATTGTCAGGTAAGGGGACTGTATTGTTTAAACAAGAGCAGCTTTTTAATACGGCAATAAAAACTAAGAGGGTCACTGCTTCATGGAAAGAAGCAGTGGAATCAATAATGCCAAAGGAAAATATTCAATTTTGCCATCATCCTATAGGCCTATTTTAGTTGTATATCATAACTATATTCTATTGTAGTAAAGCAGAAAAAAATTAAACTCTGATATGCAGTGAATGATTTTTCTCAATTAGACTGAATTGCAAAATATCCAGTGTCATTTGACTAAAAATATATGGTAGAAAATCATCTGATGGAAAATTCACAATACTACAAATTTTACACAGAAGCACATATTTGTACAAATTGCATGGTTGCAAGCTCTACTTACAACCACCATTGAGGGACTGAAAAGATAATGTGAACAAGCTCTAGCCTAGGGAGTACGCCTTCACCATTGAGGGACTGTGCAATGTAGACTTCTCCTTATTAATATATTCTTAAATATATATTGCACTCATTACAGTAAAGGAAAATAAACTGTTGCCTATGTAAAATCAAATATTTTCTTGTACTCTAAGGTTCTGTAACCTCATAGTAAAAATATATTGGTTGTGGTATAGTGTGTGAGTGAAGAGGGCTTTGAACTCCAGCAAAAAAAAAAGAAAAAAAAAAGAAAAATATCTTTTCATCAGTCGACTTTGAGTCATATAATTTCATATTACATTATATTCAGTTTTCTGCATTTCTCTGTGTATATATTACTATACAATAACTTTCATTTTGCTATGTGATTGCTCAGTTATACCCCAGCACTCAGTGGTAGCTTGAAAATTTTTCAATACTGTGCTTTTTTTCTTTGCTCTGTCTCATAAGCACTGGGTTAGGAACTAAGCTGATGACATTAAAATGGGAACTGTTATTACAAACAATGAAGATAGACATCACTTCTCTTAAAACTTATCTGCAGATGAACCCAGAATACTAATACTGAAAAGATTTTACACCTTGGACCTTCTAGTAAAGACATTAATCTTAATAAATACAGAGGGCTGTGGGCCTGATGATCTGATATTTTTTCAAATCCATGTCAACCCCGTCCCTTCTTATGTTCAATGGTGTATGTCAGTGGTGTGTGCATGCATCTGTAGGTTTACATGGTGTTATATCAAAGTACACTTTCAAAAGGGCTAAACATTAAATAGGAATGTAGCGAACTGGCATCATCGAACACTGAACAGCACATGTAGTCTAATGGCCACATTTCCATAACAGCGAATGCCAATCTGCCAATATTAACATGGTGCAACAAGGGAGGGGGGGCAAAAAGATGTTTTACTTTTCTATATTAAAGTTTGGTGACTTGACCATTCGGCTGAAGGGACTTCTAGTTTTTGACAGTAAACTGTATTGGTCTACTTCAAAATATCAAAGGCCCAGATATTCAAATACAAAACATTGAGACCATAACTGCAAAAGTCCTGTTCATCAAACCTTCACAATAAGCCCGGAACATCAAATGATAAACACTACCAGAAGTCCAAGCTGCACTTAAAGAACAGTTCTCCCTGTAACTACAACTGACATGAAATCTGCATCACCAATTTGCAAGGGGGCAAGCCCCCCTCTACCCCCCACACCCCCTCTAAATTATAAATACCAACTCCAAGATTGCACTACAGTGAGAAGAGGGTACATTTCCTAATCCTCACAGTGTTATTCCATTGCTATTACTTTAGCACACACTCCTTATTAACACAGCATTTGCTGTATTAGTTGTGCTATTATCATGTGGTGTGTTTGTGGTTATGAAAACAGATGCTAACTGTTCAGAATCGGTTTTTCTTAGCTCTCCCTCTATATTCTACACCTTGCTGAGCTACAAACAGTTTATCATGAGCAGTCAAACCAAACAGCTCAAGACCCAGGTGTGCAAACTGGAAAGCAAAAATATCTGTATCCATTTTGCTATCATCTTTATAGCACTTTATACTCTCAGCCAGGGAAGAACTGCAATATGTCTCCAGACAATAAACCTTTATTTGACACAAATAACTCAAGCTGTGAAACATGGAAATATCTATGCACTCTGGAAGCATTACTCTTACCCAGTGAGATGTCTGTGAACATCATACACCGGTACTCACATCTCATCACAACCATACTAAACTGACTTATGTTGAGTCTGTAAGAAAATCACTACCAAAGTCTCCTAGGATAAAGAAGACTAGGTCTCAGCAGGTATCCACCAAAGCATCAGCACCAAGTTCATTTGCAGAAAATGGTCACCAGGAGTAGGCAACAAATTGCCTAATATCTCAAGTTGCATGAGTAAATACAGTAATGGTTTTGTAATCAGTGCCTCTGTTGTTAAGCACACTGACTGCACATTCATAAGACTTCACAAAGATAAGGCTGCAGTTCATTATATCTCTGGTGGCAGGATGCATGCTATCACAAGAGATCTAAAGTCTTACTCACTGGTCAGATATGATTATGACCTAGCTGTAGTCCAGGTGGGTGTAAATAACCCGAGGTAAACAACCTTGAGAGGCATGTAGAAAAACATGTTGCGTCTCACCATGCATGTTCCCAGTATAGACAAGGCACTGAACTTGAGTGGATGCCTTTCTTTGCCCAGAGTGATACGACTGACTTCAATAATTAGTTCAGTATTTATTTTCATTCTGGGGGCTCCAATATGTGATAGCACAAGATGATGACTAGTCCATCTTACTTCATCAAGGATGACCTTGCACCTCTTGTTCCATGGCTTCTACACATTGGTTAACATTGTTGCTGCCTCTATAGTGCCTTCCTTAAGGCAAAAACTAGATAATGACATTCCAGTGTAGTAGATATCAATGTACCCATTTCCTTACCTAAATGGGAACATACCAAGGTGATGCTTCCAAAGCCAGAAGTATTAAGAATAAATTGCCTGATCTTGAGGCTCTCTTGCAACTTGAACACATGCATATTTGTGCAGTTATTCTGATTTATTTTCAGTGTAAAGATAAGTACTCCCTTCTTACCTGACTTCTGTGCCTATAATGCATTCAGGCCTGATTGAAACTGTCAAGGTCTACATTACCTGTAGACAGATTCCTAGGAACCATCAGAGTACTCTCGCTGAACTCCAGCTTACATTTGACAAGCCAAAATATCACCTTATTGTCCCAGAAGGACACTGTTCATGTTCCCTGATGACTGTGTACGATTGCTAAATGTATTTGAGGATCTACCTACTACCAAAAATTGCTTTATAATTGGAGATTTTAATTAAGCCCTTAATAAACTCAAGCACATATACCTCCAAAGTTTGGTGTACCCAGATATTCAGGGACATAATAAATAAAACTTCCCTGGAATGTATAGTCAACAAATCAATGAGAAGACATGATATTTTCCATGTTTTCCTAATAAATACATCCACTACATGCACTACTTCTCTAGGTTTTTCACCCCCGGTTAAGTTTGACTATAAACTTGTAACCTTCTTTCTCAAATCTATAAAACCACTGGAGTTAATAAAACTGAATTTAATTTAAGGATTTTAGACAGGAAAAAAAACCCACATATTCTATGAGTTATCTGAATTCACTTTAAGTATTACTAGGTCCAAAACTGACACTGATGGTATTTACATAAAATAGTTATTTTCCCACAGATAATTGCCTAGTCCTGACCATCCCTAGTAGAGTAAAAATATAATGTAGAGCTTAAAAACAAAGCACCCTGGTGGTCCACCAACTTAAACAAAATATAACAACAAAGAAAACTTAAATCATACAACAAATCTGAAACTCACAAAATTAAAGATTGTTTCAAGAATATTAGTAAAGAACTAATTGCTGTTACCTGTGTTGTTCAAACAAACCATGCACGTAAATTAGCAGCTAAAATTAAGGATAATTATAAGTCCTTCTTTAGTTACATCAGGAAACAAAAATAAAATAACACTCAGCAGTGTTCTGAATTTATTCAAAACTGTACCACTCAATCAAACCCATAAGATACAACAGATATACTCAAACTTAGTGCAAACTTTCACCTGGAATAATTATCTAAATTCCACAAATTCCTGAAACTCTTCCTAGTATCATAATACTGCTCTCTATGACCAAGAATACTATTTCTATGGGCCCTGATAATTTACCTGGATAACTAATAATAGTGCCAAACTTACCATTGTGAAGAACCTCTTTACACTGTTTAGTCTGAAATTAGCTATTGGATTTGTCCCCAAAGTATGGCAAACTGTAATAATGATGCCTCTACACATGTATGACCTTGCTGTAGATGTGGAGACTGTAGGTCTTTTAGCCTGACTAGTCTGATTTGCAAAGCCCTGGAAAACATCATATCTGTCCTCATAAATTATGATATCAAAAGCCTTATTAGGCTCAACCTACATTAGTTTGACTTTGTGAAAAGAAGATCTTGTCTAGCCATTTTATTTAACTTTCTGAGAAAGACACACATGTTGCTGTCAGAGGTCATACTATTCACATATTTTTTTGATATGACTAAAGAATTCTGCACTGTACCTCATGCTGGCAGTGTTAATAAGATAACATAAGTGCTTTAAATATAGCTCCATATGTGGTGATGTGGACAGACAACTGATATATGAAAGGCAGATAGCTAAGGTGGTGAGGGCCTCCTCAAAAGGTATAAATGTTAGTGGTATACTGCAGAATGCCATACTTGGACCCCTCCTTTTCTGCATTTACTTGTCTGATCTCCAGATCATGTATTTAATTATTTTACATTTGTTGACTGGGAAAGTCTGACTAGGACATAGCCTATTTTCAGCAGAGGCCTGGGGAGAAATGCTCCAGATGCATGTCTTTGGAATGTGGAAGAAACTGGAGTACCCAGAGGAAACCCACGCAAATGCAGGGAGGACATGCAGACTCTACACAGAAAGCACCAAAACTGAAAATCGAACCAGAGAACCAGAACCTCTTGCTGTTTGGCGAAACCTTTAACCACTGCACCACTGCGTCACCCATGAATCAAAATACTCGGTTAATTAAGTTTGCAGATGACTGCAGTCCAATCCTGGCATTGTTGTTAAATCTCCTCCTGATACCCATTGATTACATATAATCCACAGAGCGCCCCATATATAACTCCTTGAGTTTGGCAGTTTCCTTGAATCCTGAATATTTTATCATCTATCTTGATGTAGAAAGCTGGGGGTTATATTCCACACCAGGTAGATCAATTACTAACATTGCAGTGCAGTCTAAGGAGGGAGGGGTTGCTATTCTCCTGAGTGCACTGTCCTTCAGATGAGATAATAAACTGAGACCCCATCTGCCTAAGTTGGTGGTAACTCAGGTAGATGTAAAAGATCCAACAGTGTTCAGTAGATTATGTTATATCTTTCAGATGTTCCTGTATGGCAGAATAGAAAGATCTGATTTAATAAATTGCTGAGTTCAAATCTCCCTCGTATAGTAAACACTAGATGTCATACTCTAAATGTTGTCATTACACAATCATAGCAAATAAAAGAAGAATGCACAATGTTATAAGAATAGCTCTAAAATCTGAAGTGTATTCATCTGTATTAAAAAATGTGCCTTCATTACAAAGTTGGAATGCTAGTTTGTGTAACCGTTTTGTACTGCATGGTTTATTTCAGTGTAGGGCAAAGCTATCCAATGAAGCTACAACCAGCATGTAAAGAAACTTCTCTAAGAGCCAACATTTCCATGTTTCGGAATATCCCTTATAGATATTGATTCAGCAAAACAGTCTGCAGCTGTTAGCAGCGGCTAAGACTTTTTAGAAATATCATGTTTATTTAGATAGGAAGAATACCATGAAAGCCATTGATGCACTCTGCAGTAACCTAAACATGCATTCTAATAACAACTTTAATTACAATGATACTAGCATTTAAGAACACAATGACAATTGTGTGGAACTCTCATAAATGCCTTTCAAAACAAGTTAGGCTCAGAAAGCCCAAGTGTTGTATTTCTGCAAACAAGATGTGCTGTAATGAGCTGCAGGTAATTTCTAATTAGCACAAGGGTGAGCATTCTGCTGTTTATCATCTTTCTTCTGCCTAAGTGACATCTTTGCTGATTACTCACATTATGGCTAATTTGCAGCTGATAATCAGTCCCAGTTTCCTAATAAACTTCTCATTAAGCAGCTGAAGCTGTCACTTCCTTTCCATGTTAGCACTGCTGCCTAATCTGAACGATACGTGTAGAAAAAAAGGGGCTGCTAAGCGTCACACACGTCATGTGTGATCATGTAACACAGCCCTAGAAAGCAGTTGTTCAATAATTGTCCTTCACATTTCATTATTTCAAAGCTTAGATGTTTAATTACTTGCTGCATTAACCTTTTCAGTGCCATGTATTGCTTGCTTTTGATAAGGGCAACAGAAACTATTAAAATACAGGCCTTCTAATGCTGCTAATTTTAAAAGATTTTCATCAAAGCAAAATGCTAATGGATATTACTCTGTAAGGTGACAATTTACCCAAAGATGCAACTCATTTCAGATTATACATTTATGGTTTTACAACAGGGTCAGCAGGGCATGGCCATAATTTGTGCAAATATTAACAGATAATTTGTTTTCACATTTCAGATGTAGCCATACCTTAAGTAAATCAAGATTTCATCAGCTAGTTTACATGCACTGTGCTATGACTATAGTGTTTTACTTAGCCCGACACAGAATAATACTGGAATAAGAATTTAGGCTCATGTCTCAGTTTAGATGTGAATCACGAGCTAATTGTCTAGAAACTGTTGCTTCGCTTTCTCGCATTTGTTAACAATGCTTCCATGTAATGCTGCCATTAGTAACTCCAATGTAAAAAATTGTAAGCATTGCAATATCTGATGGAATGAGCCTACATAAAACACATTATGGTATCCTTACTGAACAATTTTTTTTTCATTTCTAATATTTCTTTTCACAGCTATATTTTTTGGTTTAAACACATTCTAGTCCATGTACCCTACAGGTCGTCAGCATATTTTCATTAGTAGTTGATAACTATCCAGTTGTTTTGATACAGTCATTTGCCACATTATCTATCACTTAAAACTATACCTCTTTCACTTAAAATGAATGGCCACTACATCCTACTGAGATACCAGTACAACCAATAATACAGTGGGAATACTTCTAAAGTTTGTCCTACCACATGCCATGTTTCAAGCATCAGTACTGTACACGGTTTGATTAATTCAGGCTCATATATATATATATATATATATATATATATATATATATATATATATATATATATACACACACATATATATATATATATATATATATATATATATATATATATATATATATATATATATATACACACACACACATATATATATATTTATGGATCTATGTTACATTGAAAGTATGTTTAATCGAAACGTATTACAGCCAACTCACTTTCGCAAAAGTGCATTTTAGCAAAAATACACTTTCGAGAAAAAATAAATAAATAAAACGCCAAAAAAACCCTACAAAAATAAAACACTACTCATATTTATGCAGGGAGGCAAGTCCCCCCTGCACCCCCCCATGTGGGTGTCTATGCCCCCCACACCCCCCTTATTTTAATACTCTCAATCCAAGATCGTACTACAGTGGGGAAAAAGGAATATTCCTTTATCCCCGCTGTACTGCAATCTAAGCAACAGTTTGCTTAGTTGCTTAGTTGTACAATCAGCAGTACATGTGGATGTACAACTAAATCTACATGTAATCTCCGTGTTGTTTTTTTTCTCCTTTTTTGCGAAAGTGCATTTTCGCTAAAATGTAGTTTCGCGAAATTGAGTTTGCTGTAGTACGTTTTTATTTAACGTACTTTCGATATTCAGACTAGGACCTATATATATATATATATATATATATATATATATATATATATATATATATATATATATTTATGTATACACATCACACACATATATATCAAACTTAAACACTTCAAACAAATTATAGGCATTAGAAATAAAAAGTCAGGCAGGAACTAATGGTCTTTTTTGCTCTTTTATTCTTTAATCATCATAGAACTTCATCAGAAAATTATAAAAGGTAAGTATGCATCACTCTAAATAGCTGAACTGAGCTGTAAAAAAGTCACAACTACCAATAGCAAAGCAGGACCAAATTCCTTATATCAGAGGTAACATGAAACATCAATTGGTTAGTTATATATATATATATATATATATATATATATATATATATATATATATATATATATATATATATATATATATATATATATATATATATATATATATATATATATATGTTTATTTATTTTGTTAACCAGGGAAATTAATTGGTCCTAACTACTGCACCTTTTCACTCACAACCAGAGCCAAATTGCAACTGCAAGCATGCAGCAGTGTATACATGAACAATAAATTATATAAATGCATAGTACTGAACTATGTGTGCATCAAATTGTTAGCTCAAAATTACTAATACATTTAAATAATAAGAAAATACATTAACTGAGAAACAGAGCAAAAAGAAACATAGTAATGAGGAGGATCATAGTGATAAAGATGTTGATGATTGTAATTATTTTCCAAAGTGCCTCCTAATAAAGCATTTACAGTACATCAAAATGATATGATCGATCAGGAAATTAGTTTTTGAGCCACAGGTTTCTCTACCAGGTAAGGTAAATGGAGATCCTTGCAAATGGAAGCTCTCCTGGCATCTCAGATTGTAAGTGGAAATTCTAACAAAGAGCTTATTTCTAAGCAGAGGACAATACCTGTCATCTGTTAGTTTAAACTAACCGAGTAAGAAAATAAGTTTAGCCTCCACTGGCTGATGATTATGATCTGGATGCATCTTATTGTCTGATCTGTGCATTTTACTGTCATTTGCAGTGTAATATATTATAGGTGATACTATCTCACACTTATGATATGTTTCAAAGAGGTAAGCTATTGTAGCACCTAGTATGGATCGCCTTATTGCAGTCTAAAATCTTGGACGTGTCATTCTGTAAACGCTACCTATAATCTCTAGTTTGCATATTTTTTCTTCTTTGGTTCAGTGCAATGAATAATATACAAAAATGTGAGGAAATGGCACATATTATAGGATTTTACCTATGGCTTTCAAGAAAAGTGAACTTTATATTGCTTTAATTTAAAGTCATTATACTGTGAGGTGATATAAGGTGTACTCACGTACTAAGTGTAAACATTTTAGATTGCTTTACTTACTCTATTTGTGTTCAAGAATATGATTGTTCATAGGCAATTACCAGACTTATCAGTCTGCTAACTAGAGGTCAGAATCAAACTCAGTACCTTCTACCTTGTATCTGGGAGCTAAAGAACTTAAGCATTAGGCCAACTCCTTCCGTGTATTTTCACCTTAATTAAAAACACCAGTTGCAGCCAGTTTTGTGATTTGTGTAGAAAAGTAAGACAGTTTAGTGGCACTCAACTGCATGAATACTTTGGTATGCATGCCACTGTATAAAACAGTATCTGAAAAAGACAGAAAAAGTTATTTAATTGATGTGTGTGGAGATCAGGATGTCAACCCCTGCCTCACACATACACACATGCTGTCTGCTGTATACCTGCAAATAGTAAACAATTAATCAAGTAGCTGCATGTAAGATAAATGAAAGTTTGACCACAATTACAATTTGCATTTTCCATAGGTTCATAGGTGTGTACTAGGCTAATTGCTCTGGAGCCTTTACAAGCCTAGCCCATAGAAGTGCCTTGGCATGGTACCACCTGACGTTAGTTCCCAATGCCTCTATCAAGTACAGCCACTAGAGTGATCCCCGGGGTGAACTTTCTATTTCCCATACACTCATCATGATTTCTCTTGAAGAGGGCGAGTGAGGTGCTCTTCTTGACATGTAAGAGAAGTCGATTCCAGAACATGGGCAGTGTCTGGGTTATGAACATGTCCCTCCATCATGTTCTGTTGATTGTGGTAATGAGGTTGAGGTCTGGAGCATGTGGTGTGGAGGGATTGGGATTTCTTTAGATGTAGCATTTCTAACAGAGCTGGGTGAGACATGGCTTTGTAAGTCAAGCAGGGATTGCCTCTTAGTAGTCGATATGAGACAGATAATAGCTGGAGTTTTTGAGTCTGTCCATGTAAGACTGGTTTTAGGCCTAAGATTCTCTTTGTGAGGTACTTTTGTGGCCTTTCCAGCTGTTGCATGTGTCTAGTGAGGTACATCCCAAATGGGGTATTATACTTGATGATTGGCCTAATGAGGGAAGAGTAGAGAGAGATGATGACCTCATTCTTCCTGGATGCAAAACCCTAAGTAATGAGATGTGCCACACCGAAGGACTTTCTGACCACAGAGACAATGTGGTGGTCGAAGGAGAGGTTGCTGTCAACCTGTGTCCCCAGATCTCTTATAACACCTTTAGTGTTCAGTGGGCTCCCACCAATGTGGTAATTAGTGGGAACTGAGTTTTTCCCAAAGGGGATGATGACACATTTTTCGCATTAAGCTTAAGGACATGGTTTTGACACCAGTCATTGGTCTTATTGAGGCCTTTCTGTAGGATTTCTACATCACTTGGGGAGTTAATAATGGCTCCCAGCTTGCAGTCATCTGCAAACTTGGTCAGCCAGAGTCCCTCCATGTTGGCCTGGACTTCTGAGAAGTAGATTACAAACAGGAAAGGACCCAGGACCGATCCCTGTGAGACTAAACTCATGACTGGTAGGCAGTCTGACTTGGATTCCGCTACTTTCACACTGTGGTTCTATCTGTGAGCCAATTTGCAACACACCTGGGCTTGATGCCTAGTTTGGTGAGTTTATCAATAATTCCTGAGTGGAGAATGGTATCAAAGGCCTTGGCCAGATCAAGGTAGGCTGTATGAACTGTCTTGCCCTCATCCACAGCTCTGGTGACTGACTCAAATAAGTCAACCAGGTTGAGCAGGCATGATCTACCTTTCACAAAACCAAATTGTGTGGGATCTAGTGTTTGGAGATTCTCTATATCCTTGTTAATTAGGTTCATGATGATGCGCTCCATAGCCTTACATATCAGACTTGTCATGCTAATGGGGCAATAATTCCCAGGGTCTGAAGTCGCTCCCCTTTATGGAGAAGGATGACTGTAGCAGTGCACCATTCCATAGGGACAAAGCCTGAGATGAGGCTGTGATTGAACAGGGCACACAGATGTGATGCCAGTTCACTTTGTAGTTCATGTAGAACACATCCAGGGATATTGTTTGATCCCATGGAAGCTGTATTCTTAGCCTTGGACAATGCAGCTGTAACCTGTGCTGCAGTAATGGTGCGTGCCTGGCATTCCTCCAGTATTGTGATTGGTCACTGGGGGGGGGGGGTAAAGTTGGCACTGAATCTGTCGGCCAATATATTGGCAATATCTGTTGGCTCAATATAGGTGGTACCATTGTACTGTAACTTAGAGCAAACCTGGGTATTGCCGTGGAGATTTCTCATATAACTATAGAAGGCTTTGTGGTTGTTTTTAGTGTTTGCTGCAATTCTGCCTTCATAGCTGGCTTTTGCGGTTTTGATGAGGGATCTCAACTTTTTGTTGAGGCTAATAAGGAAGTTTTTCCAGTCTTGGGACTTCACCTTTTTTTTGCAACAGTTTCTTCCTTCTGTTGTAGAGTTTATTAATGGTGGGGGACCACCAGATTGGCTTCCTTTTTTTGGAGGAAGCTGTCTTGTTTTTGTTGGGTATAGCTAGTTCCATGCATTTATGTACGTGTTCATACAGTACATTGGTGTATGATTCGTCAGTCATGCATCTATATTCCATGGGTGCTGTGAAGTTAGTCACTTCTGTTTTTAGGAGCCCAAAGTCAGCTTTTCATGGTGGTTACCTTTGCAGGGAGTGTGGGTAGGATTTGGATTTCCATGGTGATTAGTTTGTGGTCGGATCTAACCAGGGAGGAATTGACTATTGGTGTAGAGCAACAGTTGCCTGTGTTAGTAATATCCAGGTCAAGAATGTTGCTTCCTCTAATGGAGGTAAGAAAGAGCTTGTCCAGGGCATTGGAACTGATGAATTCCAGAAAGCACTGGGTCAGTGTATTGGTGCATGAGTAGTTTTCCCAGTTAATGGAGGGGTAGTTGAAGTCACCTAATATGAGAGTGTTGGGTTGGACCCTAAAACTTTCCAGGGTACTTAGGAGCATGGAGTGAGAGTTGAATCGCCGTCTTACTTAATGTTAGTTGTACCTGAAGTATGTCAGATGCGTTATGCTGGTCTACTAGTCTGGAGGAGTGTATATCCTTTATGAATATGGAAACACCACCGCCTTTGGAGCTTTGGTCCATGTTCTGAGGCTGAAAGGTGTGGAATGAGTTATAGCCTGGTAGTGCAGGGGTGCTTTCTGCTGCTTTAAACTAGGTCTCTGTAACAGCACAAATGTCGATGTTCTCCATTTTGAGGAGTGCTTTGAGCAAGTGCATCATGAAATTTAGACTTCTAGCATTGAGCAGCATGACCCTCAGATTGCAAGTAATTCTAGCTGTTATGGTTTTAGTTCAGTCTTGGGAACATCGCCTAAAAAGGCACTGTAGGTTCATAGGTTCATAGGTAGGTACTAGGCTATAGGCCCTAGGGCCCATACAAGCCTAGCCAAAAAATGTACCCTGGCTTTCGCCACCCAAGAAAATTATTTTCCTGTGCCACTGTCGAGCAGAGCCACAGAAGTGATCCCCGGGGTGAATTTCCCATTTCCCATCCAATATAGGTTCATAGGTAAGGGTGGCAAGAGCCTTAACCAGTATCTGGAAACCCATGGGTGACAGATGCAAGCCATCTCTGGCAAAGCATCGAGATCTGTCAATCATGTCATCCCAAGCAGACAGATACTGTATCCCCTTAGAATGACACCAGAAACTTATCCAATTGTTGAAGTCAATAATTTTCTGCTTGTACTGCAGTATCATTCTGGGCGATGATAGGATGCTGCTCAGGGCTAGGGTCATACCTGCCTGGGCCACATAATCTGAGAGCTTCTTCATGCCTCTTTTCATGTAGTCCAGGGAGGTGCGCCTCAGGTCTCGGGTCTTTCATACTCACGTGGACAATGACATAGTCATACTTGTATTTGTTGTGGAGTGACCTGAGTGAGTGTGTTATGTATTGGATTCTGGCACCTGATAGACAGCTGACTGTTCTCCTTATTCAACCTAGTGAGTGGGACATCAATGTGCCTCAGTATCGAGTCACGTATGATTAGTGTATTGGGCAAGCTGTTTTTCCTTAGGGGCTTAGGTTGAGGGCCCCACTGTGTAGGTGAGCTATGTGTCTTGTGGTTTTTCCTGTGTTGTGGTGGTTGAGTGCATTTCTGCCTTGGAGATCTCTGCTGTATGAGTAGATTTCTGTTGAGAGTTTCCGTGAATTTTTTTTTAAATTTATTTGTTGTGCAACTTCTGCTTAAAATAGTAATTGTCAGATAGACTGACAAGTATGTTTATACGTATGTATGCATGTGCTGCAACATATCTTGGTATTTGCCACCTGAAAAAGTATCCCATGGTAACAAAAGAAAGTTTATGTATCATTGGGAACAAGATACCTCATTTTTGAAACAACTGTCTATCCTTTGTGCAACACATGGCATATGGTTGAGATAATTGATTTTACAAACATATTTTTTCTGTATAAATACACTGGTATATTGGTATTTAGGGTGGGGTTGCTCTTTAAGGGAGGATACATGAGGCAGGGGACTATGAGTGGCTCTAGGTGAAAACCTGCATCTATTTAAGGTATGGACTACATAGCCTATGTCATATGTTGAGAAAGACGTTCCACAGGAGACTGAAGACACCTAAATAACAGGAAGAAGAGCTGAAGATCAGAGCACCAGCTCTGAGAAATCACAACCCAAATAAATTGGAGTACCAGTGAAAATCTTGTTAACAAACTTTGCATTTACCCTGAAGAAGACATTGTATTCTGTGATATACCTAACAACAAGGAGATGCTCTCTTTACATGTACAAAGTGTAAATAGTAAGCACAAAAAATATTTTTTTGTTCTTCTCAAGGTTGCAATAATATATTTGTTTTCTTGGATGAAATCAGCCTTAAATTTTGTGTTGGACAACAAGCATTTATTGTATGCAACAATGTTTGAAAGTATCAGATGCTTACATTCCACAGCGGTGGATGTAACAGGCAATTAAACTTCAGACTTATAATCATCCTGAAGCCTGACCTCACCTGCTAATGCTGAGTGAATCAAACATTTCCACAAAACAAGCTGGATGTTTTTTTTTTCCTTGCTGCTTTGTGGTTTCCTGTGTTATCAATTGCAATCAGGAAACTCATGTGGGCATCTTGAAGTCAAGAAACATGTGCTGAAGTTTCTTTCTGTGAGAAAATTATTTTATTTCCCTTTCCCATGAATAGGTCCTGGGGAATCTAGAGTTTCCAAAAATGAGTACCATTGAGTAGTTGTTGGATAACATAGCTGCTTCTGTCACAGGCATGTCATAGCTAAATCCATGGCTCAAGCACAAAGTGTGCTTCCACTCAAGCCTTTAGCCTAACAAGGTGAGCTAGAAGTTTATCTTGTAGCTCTTGAGTGGCAATCAGGAATGATTTGACTGAGCCAAATCATTACAGATACTTGTTACTCAATTTAAGGTGCATTCCCTTTGTGTTTTCATGGACATGTCAAACACTGATCATTATGAATTTGAAAAATAAGAGACGTACTTACTTGGCAGAGCTGAGGTCACTGCAGAGGCCAGAGTTGCAAGTTCATGAGTGGATTTTGTAAAATTTAGAAAGATAAGATCACAGCTGTCATACTTAAAATTAATTTTAAAGTTGCGGCTGGAACATGAGAGTCACAACAGTAAAGACATTATGACTGATAGATTTAACAGGCTCTAGTAATTAAAGTGTTTGTGTGTGTGTGTGTGTGTGTGTGTGTGTGTGTGTCTTTGTTTGTGTGTGTCTTTGTGTGTGTGTGCACACGCATATGTATGTGTTAGTCAAACTTACCAGGACAAAAAAAAACAAACTTTTGTTACTTTCGTGGAAAGAGATACTTGTTAGGAAAATGGATATAAAACTGCATTGTCCAAAGCAGCTGAGGATACAAATGTTTAACAAAAGTGGACTGACTCTCATGTTATGCTTTAAATGTTAGAAGGGGGGAGGGTCACAATGTTAAATGTTTAATGTTATTGTCAACCCTAATGGGGATATAATAATAGTTAAAGAGCATGTGAATGCAGAGAAAACATTGGGATATGACAGGATTTACACAAGACTTGTAGAAACAACCTTTTTTTTTAATTGTGCCACTGCTAAACATATTACATTTATTTATTTACTTAATTTACATTTGTTAACTGGGATAGTCCATCTGGGCATGAGCCTATTTTCAGAGGAGGCCTGGGGAGAAAAGCTCCATAAAACAATACTTATAATATAAAAGGAACAAATACAGTAATATTTTGAAGTAAGTATAAATATAAATTAGCATCATTAGGTGTACAATCAAATCTATAAGATAAAAATAATATACATTGATACAAAAGTATCAGCAAATTGTTAGGAAGGAAGAGTTATTTCATAGAAGGTAAACTGAGAGAAGGTAAGGTTATTAGTCAAGATTTGTTAAGAAAGTGAATAAGAAAGAGAAGGAGATTAGATGAAGATATATCAGATAAGATAGGGGAAGAGGCATATTGGGAAGAGATTAGCCTGGGTTGATACAGGAGCTCAGACTGAATGCTCATACTAAGCAGGTGGAATGAAGTTACAATTGCTGCTGGACTCTGTACCATGATGATGATGATCATCATCATCAGCTCCCCTTTTTCCTATTTTCAACATGAAGTCAGTGTCGCATTAACTGCTGCCATCTCTCTCAGTTCTATGCCATCTCCTACGTTCTTCGATAGTCATGCCTGACTGTTAACAGGTTTTCTCTCACATAGTCTGTTCACCTCTTTACTGGACACCTTTGTTTCTTCTTGCCTTCTTCCTGTCTGTCCCAAATTGTCCTCACCAAATTGTCTTCTGCTTTTCTTGTACATGTGCACAAACTATCATAATCTGTTCTCATTGGCATTCTCTGCAATTGGAGCTACTTGGGCTTTTGCTCTGATGTTCTCATTTCCTTGTTTGTCACACAGTGTGCATCCTACAATTCATCTCAGGCATTTCACCTCCATCACCTCTAGCTTTCTCAAGTGCTTTACCTTTCTTGCCTAGGTTTCTGTACCATACAGTAGAATTGGTTGCACTACTCTTTTGAACACCCTACTTTTCAGCTTCATTGGCATTCTTCTGTCATCCCTATCTGTGACACTCATCTGCCTGTTGGCTACAGTTACTCTGATTCTAGCTTTGACCTCCTTAGACTTTCTTTCTCCTCACCCATCCCTCCCAGGTACTTGAAGCTGTTAACCTGTTCCACTATTTTCACTTCTCAGTTCTCAGCTTCTTCTGATTTCCCCCATTTGCTGCCATTGCAATTGTCTTATCGGTACTCACTTTCAGCCCATATGCCTTCAGTTTTCCATTCCATTTCTTTATACTTTGCGGAAGTTCTTGCTCAGAGTCTGCCTGTATTGCCACATCATCTGCATGCAACAACTTTGTTGATTTGCTCCCTCAGACCTGTTTGCTGATGCAGTACATCACCAGTATGAATAGCAGTGGGCTAAAAGCTGAACCGTAATGCACACCCACTGGGATCCCCCTGTGGGACTGAACATTGTTCATACTCGAGTCATTGAGTGCTTGTACATAGCCTGCACTAATTCTACCACTGTTTCTTTGACTTCAAACTACTGCAGGACTCCCCAAATCATGTTTCTTGGGACCTTGTCATATGCCTTCTCCAAGACTCGGAATACCCAGTTGGACTCTTTCTACTTCTTCAGCTTCTTCATAACTATCTGTATCACTGCAAACATTGGGTCAGTTGTGCTGCTTCCTGATCTAGTTCTGAACTGCATATTACCCTTCTTGCTTTCTACTACTCTGCATATTTATTTATGAATCATCCCATCCAGAACTTCCATGCCATGTGATATGAGTCTGATACCTCTGTACTGCTCACAGTTGTGGATGTTCCCTTTGTTCTTGTACACTGGCACTAGTACACTTAGTCTCCAGTAATCTGGGATACATTTTTCTCTTTATACAGTACCCTCAGGAGCCATTTCTTCCCTATGTCTCCTAACATCTTGACGTATCTGCTATGACCTCATCTGAGCCTGCTGCTTTCCTTGACTTCATTTTTCTTAGTGCTGTTCTTACTTCTTTTATGGTGGGCTCCTCCTTGTCTCTCATCATGGGCTGTGTCTGAAGACGTATAGCTTCTGTGGGGTTTTCTTCATTCAGTAGTACTCCTTCCATCTTCTTTTGATGCCCTGTGGACTCATGTGCAGGTTGTTGCTGGCATCACTTATAAAGGGTGTTTAACTATCTTCTTTATCTTTCTGTCTTTACCTTGCAATCTGACATTTGTTTGTGCCATCTACCGAGTGACCACATGGTATAATGGTTAAGGTCCTTGCCTCCCCTGCGCATGGTACAAGGATCAACTGTGGTGCTTAGTATCCTCAAGACAGGACAACATGGATCACAGACTGTGCTCTGTGTCAGGGCTGGCTACTCAACAGTGAAAAATTGGTTTTAGGTGATTCGGCCATGTTGACTTATGTCTCCAAATGGGCATGGGTATTTGCTGGTGATAAGTGGGTTCATGATCTTCCTCCTTACCATCATTTAATCCAGTTCTGTGCTGCATCCTGTCAGAAAACCTACAATGAATGCAGGAATTTTGTTTTCATGTTTGGCAGGTTGGTTGCTTTAAAGTCCAGCTTTCACACTACAGAGCTATCCCAGGTAACCTAAGCTGGGCAATTGGATTCCAGCAGGACACTAGCTTTAGCCCCTAGCTTATTGACCATAGGCTGCTGAACCAGACATATGCTGGCTAATAGGGGCACATACAACCCTCCCACCATTAACACTGGTCAGAGTAGGTCAGAGTAAGTTGGGCCCTCAGCCTACTTATCACCAGCAAATACCCATACCCATTATTAGTTAACACAACTGAGTCACCTAGAGACAATTTTTACACTGTCTATGGTGCACAGTTTGTGATCTGTTTTTTCTTATCTTGAGAAACCTGCACACTGCAGTGGATGACCAAAGTGGTCATCTGTACAACTCTTCCCCCTATAGGCACAATCTAGAGTTTGTGCTCCTGCCCACAGCTCCATTCTTGGGTGAGTTTTGAGGTGCATGCACTCAGCATGTGTTTGGGAAGTGGGAGGAACTCCACAGAGACACAGGGCAACCATACAAACTCCATACAGGCATTGGCCAGAGGTCAATATTGAACCTTGTACCTTGCTCATAGGAGAAGACCTTAACAATTATGCCAGCTGGTCTCGCTAAGAGATCAAAAATTCTGTATATTTGCTGGAAAAGGCCCTGTTTTAAAAAGCTGCAAAGGTTATCTGTAAACATGAGGAGAAAAAAAATTATATCCCATTACCCAAGTAGAATTTCAATTGGAGCTTGAGTAGACATTATACCCTGTTGCTGTATTCAATTATCTTACACATGCTATGATAAGAGGAATAAAATGTTCCTTATTACAAAAAGTTGTGAAGGTAATTGGATGGAGCAAACATTCTGGATTAATCTTATTCCTAGCTTAAGGAAGACATACCAGGTAAACACCTTCTAGCTTTACAATCCTTTGAAATAACATAGAAATACACCTGGAGAGTAACAAAAATAAGGAAAGATTAGGAGCCCAGGGTGAAAAAATTGACAGGATAAGTAAAAAAGCAAAATATATGTTAATGAGTAAGGGGACCCCAGGAAGCAGTCTGAGAAAAGGTCAGCCTAAAAAGGAAAAGAAATCCAGAAAGGTAGGGGTTTACTCTACAAACATACATAATAAAAGAACTGAAGAAGTTATTAAGGGGTATATATCTCAGACATGAGACAGGAACCCCCCCCCCCGCCCCAAGATATGAGATCTAAAAAGGGTTATACCAACTGCTCTACTGATTTGGGGAGCTGATTAGGATACTGAGGCATCCATGTACTTGTAAGTGGGAGAGTTTAGGCCCTCCTTTAAAGGAAACCTACAGAGAGGAATACCCTATCCTGGCCAACCTTCAACAAAGCCAGCTAAATTTTAAAAATGCCTAATGAGAGGATTAAACCTTGAGCCAAGCCAGAACAGACATTAATAAGAAGGTGAGAATAGAGCCTTTGGTACATATCTTTATGCCCCATTCTTATTTTGCATTTCAGAATACTTTAGTATATAAGGTAAGTAAAGAAAAAGAGAATGCATATCAATTATTGGTACTGAAACTCCATGTGCTAGGAAGTCATTCATGTTTGGTTAAAACAAATACCAGGATTTTTCCAGACTTTACAATTCAGTATGCTAAAAGAAATTGAAAGACTTTGTACTGGCACTCTCTGAATATAACAAAATGTCAGACACCAATCCATAACCCAGATTTTAAGACCCCACATACCCATGCCCATAATACAATTTCATTTTGAAAGAATTAGTATAGCTATTGTTGACCTATAGTAAAGTCCAGGAATGGGTCTAATAACATATTATAAACTTAGATTATGCAATTAAATTCACAGAATTCCCTCTAAAAAATGCCAATTTGAAAGCTCTAGCAACATTTTTTGATTTTTATGTAAGGTAAGGATACTAAAAGCAATTCTTGCATAGGCACCCCTTTATGGCTAAGATCATTCACATCACTGACAGTTCTTTAAGTCAGAACCTCCATATATCTCCCACATGCTGATGGCCTAATACTGCATTTTTACAGGATCTTAAAGTCAATGCTCTGAGAATTCAGTGAGTAAGACAGGAGAAACTGGGATCAGCTCCTTCTGTGCCTCATGTTTGTCATTCTGGAGGTACTCCAAGAATCAACACAGTTTAGCCCATTTGCACTCCTCTACAACAGATACCCTATAGGAATATTAGACGTTGCTTAGAAGGTGTGTGAGGAAGGAAAAACTCCCTTTAACACTGCAACAGGGCACTATACCAGTGTACAAGACAGACTAAAGGTGGTAATGCTTATTGTTTGACAAAATATTGAAAGGTTACAAGTTATCTAATAGGGAATATACAGCAGAAATGCCAGAACCAGAAAATTCCAAGTAAGGGGTCAAGTTTTATTCCTTGCTCCCTCAACTGAGAATAAATTCCTAGTTAAATGGCAAGTGACTGAATGAGGTGAGTTATAAAGTAAAACAAAAAATGGTTAGAGATACCCCAAATAAATATACCACATACATGTTTTAAAGGCTGTAGTGACCTGCAGATTGTTGTGCTGAATCTAGCAACTAAGGTAAGGAAAGAAGGCCCACATATATACCTCATACGAGAGTAAATAACACCCTTTCCAAACTTCAAAACTACTAAGTATCAAGTAAAAAAAAACACTCCACCAAAAGCAGTTCAAACAAAAGAAACAACTGTAAACATAAAACAAACATGCCTCCTTCTCAGTATCAGTATATTCCAGTGTAAGCAAAAATAGCTAAAATCTCTCTTTATTAAAATACTTAAAATTGACTTGTGTTCAGGAACAGGACAAGTGCTTTTGGTTATTCAAACCTTCTTCAGATCATGTTTTCTTAATAAAATTAGCCCTTTTTAGGTGATCTAAGGGCTGCCGACAGTCTCTCCTGTATGACATCATTTTAAAGTGGTAGAGCTTCAATATACAGCTAACTCTTGTATTTGAGGCTTCATTCTCTAAGAATGGGCTTTAAAGGCACTATTCCATTTAGCCCTGGTGGATGATCTGCCCTTAGATCCATTATCCATCTTGTTTCTTCAGCCTCTGTTTTATTGAACAAATCTCCACCTTGTATGGATTCTTTAATATGTGATAAAGTCATGAATCTGAATGTATGATTACTAAATTTGGAAATATGCTGAAAAGAGCATTTGTTTCTACTTTTTCTTATGTCTGAAGCATGTCTAAGAATGTGTTCTTTTAGCGGGTCTATATTAGAACATCAAGTTTTTAAAACGTTGAATGTTCTGATATCGACCCCTATTCAGTGAACGCTGACAACATCGAACATGCAGAACAGCGAATTTTTTCCAAGAGAAAACATTTGCTGTTCCGACATACATACTCACAACACAAACACACCAAACAAACAGCAATCCACACACATACACCTAAAATCCTACATCTAACCCTACACTAAACTGTACACACACCACTTACCTTAACCCAAACCCTAACCCTAAGGTCCGTCACTATCGCACACTCACCTCACCCGTTCCCTAACCCGTACTGACCTACCCTGCCCTAACCCTCACATCCACACAATCGCACACTTACCTGACCCGCGCCCTAACCATAACTGACCTACCCCGCTCCCTAATCCTCACGTCCACACAATCCCACACTTACCTGATCCTGACCCGTAACTTTCCACCACAGTGCTGAACATAGTGAAGCCACAGGAACGGCCAAACAAATTCCTTCCCCAGGAAGAAATTCAGTGTTCCGCAGCTTCGCTATTTTCAGCTTTCACTGAATAGGGGTCAACATTAGAACATTCAAAGTTGTGAAACTTCAATCTTCTAATATAGACCCTCTTTTAGCATCCTATTAGTCTTGCCTATATAAAAGACCTTGCAGAGTGTGCAAGTTTCGACATATATAATGTATATAATGTATTTACTATAGCAGTTTACCCATCCATGAAAATAATATTTCCTGTTAGTTTCTGAATGCACAAAGACATTGCTTGTGTTGATAAGAGGACATGCCTTACAAAAACCACATTTGTGCATGCCCTTATTTGATTTCTGAGAAGCAGATCTATTTTCATCCTTCCCATCTTTCTGACATAGCAGTCTTTTAAGATTCTTTTTGTTTTTAAAAACAAAACTCGTATTCTCTCCACCAGTTCCTTTATTTTGTGGTCAGATGTCAAGACAGGCCAATATTTCTTGATCACATTACATATTGCTGCATTATCAGTAGCATAAGTAAGCATACATCTTAGCTTACTATTATTAGTATTTCTTCCTCTGCTCTGTTTTATACCTTGTTGGTACCATCTCAAATAATAAGGCTGCGCTTTCTGTTCTCATAAAGCCAATGCTTGTCCTTTGCTCTTATATATTCTTCAGTCTTCATAGCCTCTTTCCATAAAGTTATTCAGAAGTTTCTCCTGTTCATCTATGAAAACATCTTCATCTGTACATAGTTTAGAAATACGAGCCACCTGGTTATCTACTATGTTATTAAATATATGCCTAGGGTGCATGCTAGTATAATGCAGCATATGGTTCTGCCACATCGGTTTCCTAAACACTGTTGTATTTATACCTTCGACTGGATCTAACATTAATTTTATATCCAGGAATTCAATTTCATAACTTGAGCTCTTCACATCAAATTTCAGAAAGGTGGTTGTACTAGATAAGAAATCAATGAACTCCTTAACTGATGAGTCATTCCCTTCCCAGAGAATAAAAGTGTCATCCACAAATCTGTTATATAGTAGTAGGGATTCTCTCCAGGTGTTTCTCATATCTTCATACCATTCCTTTTCCCATTGAGCAAGTACTAAATTGGCATAACTATTGGCACAGGGGGTCCCCATCGCCACCACCCATCTCTGCCAATAGTAAGTATTGCCATATACAAATACATTGTCTAGAACAATGTCTAGAAGATGGCAAATCAAACTGGTGTTCAATGGTTCTGTATTTGCAAACTTGCAAATAGACTCTATACCATAGTCATTCGGTATGGTAGTGAATAGACTATTCACATCCATTGTTACCAATAGCAGACCTTCAAATGACTTCTTAGGTTCCATTTTCTCATACAGCTGTTGTAAAAATTGTGCAGAGTCTTTCACCACCATGTTTGCTTTATACATAAGTTTTTTTTAATTGATCTTCCAAATATATGGATACGGGTTCAGTTATCCATCCTCTGTCTGCTACTATCGGGCACATTGGTGGTTCAAAACAATCCTTGTGTATCTTAAGTAAGCCACTTATGGATGATAATATCGGGTGTAAGACTTCAAAGTAGTCAAATAACTCTCTTGTTAACATTCCATTCATTAGCATTTCATACAGTGTATCCTTCACATTAGCTAATAGCACATTCAAGTTTCTCTTATTTATTATTAAGTAAGTCTCCTTATTACTTAACATTTCTTCCATCTTAAAAACATATTTAGATGAATCCATTACCACAATTGCCCCACTTTTGTCTACTGGTCCTATCACAATATCACTCCTTTATTGCAATTCCTTTAACCCTTTGAACTCTTCTTTAGTCAGGTCATAATAATGTTTTGTTCTGTTTCCTTGTCTAAGTTCAGCAATCTCATTCTTACATAATCGAACAAACATATCCACAACTGGATGTGTTAGTGGAACAAAACTACTTGGTTTCTTAAAATGACAACTGTCTTTTGTTCCATCTTCATCATTAGTTCCAAAGATATATTTCAGTATGACATTCCGTCTGAAATATTTTAAATCTGTTACTACTATTTCATGTAGCGGTGATCGCACTGATGGTATAAAACTTAATCCTTTTTCAAGTAAATTGAATTGTTCCTTATTTAGTATTGTTTCTGAGATGTTGACTACAATTGAGTCCATATGTTCTTTCAATAAACTTTTATTTTCTTCCGCTTTCTGCTCGCAGACCTCGGACTCTGTGGGGCTTTTGTCTGTAATAAAAAAGGTAGTTGTTCTGATAGTGGTAGATGTGTCGAGCCTTTCTTTGGAACAGTTCCTATTACATTACTAACATCAGATCCTTTGTGAGCAGTCACACTGTTTGCTTCTGTTCCTTGCTGAGTTTTAATTAGTGCAGTATGGTCTGCCCCTCTTTCCTGTAGCACACAGCCATTCATTGTTTTTTGCCCACAGATTCATTCTTTGCATTAGAATGCACAATAGCTTGCACCACTATCCCTTGGGGATTTTCTCCTGTTTTCCTATTTGGATGAAAATTATTTAGAGCTCTTGATTCCTTTTCATTTTCTTTTGGAAACTTAGAATATGCATTTATATTTACTCTTTGTTCCGTTTCTGTTTCTCACTCTATCAAGGTGTTTACATTCATTCTCCTGTCTCTCGGCCACTCAAACAAATGGCCATTTCTAAAATCTGTATAATCTCTAGTTAATTTGCTGCTCTTAATTATTTTCAGTTTACTGTCATAAGTATCTAATTTATCTTGGAGTTTCACTAGTTGAGCGAGATTCGTCTCTGACAGTTCCATTCTCTCAAGTTCTTTCTGCTTCGCCTCTAGCATTATGGCAAATTCCTCATCTTAGGGCTTAAAAGAATCAATGAGCAGCTTCATATAACTGAAGCTAGTTTCTATGTTAATACTTTGCCACTTCGCTATCAGTTCTGGAAAGGCATTTCCAAAACTCGGCATGCATTTAACGCACAGACCTGTAGGAATTACTTGGTGATGAAGGCAGCCATGGAACCACTGCCATCGTAGGTGTTTCAAATGATATGCTGCATTTTCTACTTCTTTAAAAACATCTCCAAAGTTATTATTAACTTCTTCAGTGGCATTTACAATTGTATTATTTTCTAAATTTATAAGTTCATAGATTAGTACTAGGCTAACTGCCCTTGTGAGCCATTTTAAGCCTAGCCAATTTCCCCATACGAGAATCAAACCCTGTACCTTGTGTCTGTAAGGAAAATACCTTAACCATTATGCCACTCTCTCTCTGTATTTAACAAAGGATTGGTTATACCAATTGACAGATTCGTAGCTGTTCTCTTATTCTCATGTTTTCCATAGTAGCCTGAGTAGTGCGGGGTGGTTAATAATTCAGGCAAGTATCAGGTAAAAAAAAAACACTCCATCAAAGGCAGTTCAAACAAAAGAAACAACTGCAAACATAAAACGAGCGTGCCTCCTTCTCAGTATCAGTATATTATATATTATCAACACAAGCAATGCCTTTGTGCATCCGGAAACTAACAGGGAATATTATTTTCACAGATGGGTAAACTACAATAGTAAAACCATTAAATATGTCCTAACTTGCACGCTCTGAAAGGCCTTCTATATAGGCAAGACTAATAGGATGCTAAAAAAAAAACATTTTCAGACATGCTTCAGACATAAGAAACAAAGTAGAAACAAATGCTCTTTTTCAGCATATTTCCAAATTTAGTAATCATACATTCTGATTTATGGCTTTATCATATATTAAAAAATCTATATGAGGTGGAGATTTGATCAATAAAACAGAGGCTGAAGAAATAAGATGGATAATGGATCTAAGGGCAGATCATCCACCAGGGCTAAATGAAATAGTGCCTTTAAAGCCCATTCTTAGAGAACGAAGCCTCAAATTCAAGAGTTAGCTGTATATTGAAGCTCTACCACTTTAAAGTGATGTCATACAGGAGGGAATGTCGGTGGCCCTTAGATCAGCTAAAAAGGGATAATTTTATTAAGAAAACAGGATCTGAAGAAGCTTTGAATAACCAAAAGCGCTTGTCCTGTTCCTGAACACAAGTCAATTTTAAGTATTTTAATAAAGAGAGATTTTAGCTATTTTTGGTTACACTGCATTATACTGATACTGAGAAGGAGGCACGTTCATTTTATTATTGCAAAACTACTAAGTATGGGAATTCATGGTCTGAAATAAATAAATAATAGGAGGTATGAAATTTCATCCTCAGAAGTAAAGAAATTATGTAGGATCTGCTCAACAGGTTTACATTCTTTATACACCATACAGAAGCAAATCCTGAACAGAAAGCCCACTTAAAACCTTATAGTACAACATATCCTTGGAAGAGTCAGTCCAAGAAGAAGAAAGTACAGTTGTGTAAAATCTTACTATAATAGTAGATGTCCTTCTCTTCACTGCTGCAGCATTTTTCACTTAAGGGATCTCCTGCCAAGGATGGCCCAATGTCTGGCCAGTATAGCAAAAATGCCAGGAGGACCAGAATACCCTCAGGGACAAAAGATGAACATGTGCATCTAGAAGGAAATAAAGAAGGAAGAAGTGAGAATGGGGCCCTTGGCCATGAGGCCAATCAGAAAACAGGGCAAGAGTCAGAACAGGGGAAAGGAGACAAGGACCGAATATTGCAACAGCAAAGAATTTTCAGTCTTCTTCACCTAAAGGAGAATACAACAGCTCAAGAGAATTCCTGGAAGGAGGAAGGCAGAGATGAACCCTCCACAAATCAATGCAGGATAGCTCTGGCAAAGATTTCTCGGACCCTGGAAACAACATCCAACTCATAATGTAGTGAAAATATGAACAGAGGACCATGTAGCAGCCTCAAGGATAGAATTGGTATCCACACTCTTGAAAAAAGGCACCAGAGGAGGCAACTGCCCTAGTAGAATGTGCCTTTACAAATAAGGAGAGACATTTGCCAAAAAAAGAATAACAAAAATAAACAACCCTAGAGATCTATAAGGAAACGGTTTGCTTAGAAACAGTAAAACCCAAAGTCCTGGGATGCAAACAAATGAAACACTGTTCAGATCTGTGAAAAACGTTAGCTTTTTCTAAATAATATCTGTGCTGTGTTTGCAAATCCAAGGTGAGAAGAACCTTCTCGCTGACAGACTGTGGAGAAGAAAAAAGAAGGAAGAGGAATACTGATTAAGAGACAACTCATTGATCACCTTGGGCATAAAAGAAGGATTAGTATGAAGAGATGTTCTGTCTCTGTAGAAAACTAAACAAGGAAAAGCAGCCATAAGAGCCTGAAGTTCAGACACACTTTTGGCTGAGATGAGAGCCAAAGGAAAAACAGTCTTTCAAGTACATTTCAAGGAAGCTAAGGTAGCAGGCTCAAAAGGAGCCTGGGTCAATTATTCAAGTACAAAACTGAGGTTCCCAGAAGGCAGGATAGGTTTCCTAGGAAGCCTAATATGAAGGACACATTTAAGGAATTGCTTGACCTCAAACCTAAATGCTAGGAAGGGCAGACAAGCAGAATTTGCTGACAGGTGAGCTTTAATTGAAGAATATTCCAAGTAACCATGGATCAGATCACACAAATAAGAATGAACCAAAAAACCTCCACTAATAGGGGATGCTGATGGCGAGGGAGGCACCAGACAGAAAATCTCTTCCATTTGGACATATATTATTTCCTGGTAGTGGGTTTCCTGACTTCATGAATAATCCAAAGCACATGTTTAGAAAAAGAGATGCCTAAAAGATAGTGATAGTGAATATTGTTGTTTGGGTAGAGATGTGTTTTGGGGTAAAGAGTAGCAATTTGTGACCAAACCACAGCAACCGTTGGTCGATCCAGCATCACCCACACCCAGCTGTGGATTATTGCTATATTACAATATTTATGGAAAAATATGAACTATTATAACTGTAAAGAATACTTCTTACTAATAACATTGCTATTTGTACAGCTTTAATGGCTTTTATTATTCACAAAATGTTTACATTTGTTTATTTTATGTTTTTTAAGTTTATTTTTCAGAAATGCTCTGGAATGTAAGATGTGTGTAGGCTGCTAGAGGTGGGACATTCCACATCACATAGGTGTTAATGAGTTAAATAGCTTACACAACAGACAATAGCAATGCATGAAGGGAGGGAGGGACTTTGGAAGTCAGATTACCATATGGAGCGGAAGCCAGAGACACAGCAGTTTAAAACTACAAGAGAATGGTGGGATGCCTCACACTCGGTTCAAAATACAAAGAGCTGCCTTTTACACATAATTCTACTTTTGGAAATACAAGTGCAGTATAATCTATAAACAATGGTAAAACCTTACAATAATACACATTCTTCACACAACTTCCAATGAAGCTACAAGACTGAAAGGCACTGGAGTACAACTTTAAGCGTGTACATGCAGTGACAAAAAAGTACTGAAGCACAAATCCTGGAGCAGAAAAAAGTGCAAACAGATAACTTTTTTGGCTAAACTATGGGAAAAAAACAGATAAGTACAAACAAGTATTAAAAAGCAGGTCACTATAAGGTCAACTTGAAACATGTAAGCAGAGTTTAAATAAGAGCTCACCTTTTTCTTCCCTTTTGATGAAAAGCTTGTATCTCACACCTCTCAGAGTCTTGAACAAAAGACCCTGGGTGGATGTAGCTCTGTGCCAGCTATAGCAGATTTGCTAGAGAGGGGTCCAGCCAAATAAAGCCAATACTGCAGCTCTAGTCCAATGTTTAGAATTTCAGAAACTATTTGCTTAATGACTGGGTGATGATGGGGACACAGACTCAAAGAACATGGAAACAACAGTATCAAGGTAAACAAAGGCACTGGAGTACAACTTTAAGCATGTATATACAGCTACAAAAAGTAGAAGCACAAATCCTGGAGCAGATTTCACAATACTGACACTACTGAATCCCACTTCAGACTAATGCACCAGACTATGCAGAAATGTATCAGTAACAGTGTAATAAATGACCAAATGAGGCTCAAATCTGGCAGGAAATCACAGTCCTGCCACAACTGTGAAAGAAGCTGCAAGACTGATTGAGGCCCTAGACTGGGTTCAAAACACTAAAAGCTACCATTTGCATGTAATTCTACTTATGGAAATAGAAGTGCAGTATAATGTATATACAATGCTGAAATCGTGCAGTAATACACAATCTTCACACAGCTGCAATGAAGCTACAAGACTAAGGTCATGGAACAATCTAAAAAAGTGCAAGAAGATAACTTTTTTTTTGGCTAAACCATAGGCAAAGGCATAAAAGTACAAAAAGTATCACCATACAGGTCACTATAAGTGCAATTTTAAATATTTAAGCAGATTTTAAACAAAAGTTTTTTTCTCATCCCTTTTGATTAAAAGTTCATATCTCTTGAACAAAATACTCTGGGTGGATATAACTCAGATTTCCCTTTTTTTTTAAGATTTGGTAGTGGTTAACTAGGATAGTATATTGAACTAGGGTACTATTTTTTGTAGCAAGGTAGAGGTGAAAAGTATGAGGGTTTAGTAGGGGATTATTGTGGGGCACCAACAGTTACAGGTGAGAAGGTGGAGAATTTTTTTTTTCTGTTTCACTGCCTGTGCTCTATTTGACAGGTAGCTATGCAAACATTGCAGTGAAGAGTTGGTGAGCTATAATGGTGAGTGTTTATGCAATAGTTTGTACTGGGACACAGTATCAAAAGCTTTTGATAAGTCTAGAAGATGTTGGAAACTATACTTCTGACATTTCTACAAGTGTTGACAGTAATAAAATCCAGCAAAGCAGTTAAGCAGGAAAACATAAAAGGCTGGACCTTAAAACATACTCTCAATAAGCGTAAAAGCAAGCTAGTAATCAAAGAATGTGCTTTCCTAGTATTCCTGAAGGCTTTACAGTAGCATGCTAAACCACATTTCACTTATTCTTATATAGCTTTCACTGTTACCATGCTGCAATGTATTTTAAAGGTAGCAAAACAGTATAGTGATGGTGGACAATCAGCATACTGCTTACAAACATAATGCGAGGATGCATTGATTAACATAAAGAGGACCAGGAATGGAGACGTAATGATGCGGTGCTGACCCAAGCATATAATCGTCCTTTTGTCACATTAATTTATTAGCTAATTGGATAGTGTGTGAGTATGTGATGGGTAGATTCTCTTTTATTTAATTTTCAGGGAAATGAATCACTAAGACCTAATAAGTTTCAATGATAGAAATCTATAGGGAATTAAATGATGGCATGTGATGAGGTCTGTGACACATTCCTGCCATCAGATCATTTGGATAATGGCACGGCTTAAAACATTAATAGAAAATGATATGTTATTTGTTACTGTTATGGATATGACTGACTTATGTTAAGCTGCAAACTAACTTCATCTCATTAGTACTGGAGGTATCTTGAAAGCACTTGGCCCACTCATTTATACACTGGGTGGGCAGGGACAGAATCTTGTTATTAAGGGCATTTTATGCCAAAGAAGTTTAAGCTTTTGGTAGGAAATGTAGCTGCAGCCAATGTCCAGTGTAGCAAGCAACGCTCCATGCATATCTCTCAACTGCTGTGGTTTAGGCATAGTACTATCTGTTTAATGTCAAGCATTATTAAATTACTGAACCAAGGCCATACAAATAGTTCCTACTATGTATCTACTTATCCATGGTGAAAATGATACAGAACCTGTGAAAGGAGGCAGACAATCACCTGTGTGTCACATTACTAATATATGACAATCCTTTTACCCAGAGGTGTACCCAATACCATGCAAAAAATGTAAACACACATTTGAACGAAAATAGATTGCTCTGCCCTGCCATCAGTGTTGAGTTATAAACCTGCCATCACTGTCAGTGTGTGTATATGAGCGTGTTTTTGTGTAGATATTAAATACTTAGATAACATTTATTTTGAATGGAAAATACTTCTTCCAACAACAGTTACATATGCTAATGCAAGTTTGAAACATTTGGCAGCAGGAGGACTATGTTACATCAAAAATATATTTAAAAAAGTATTCATAAAAAAGCAAAACATTTTAATAGACAGCCCATTCTCTGTGCACGGTAATGCCCTTCTTTCAAGGAGTAATCAGAGAATTAACTCCCTTCCAGGGGTGGTAATGCCCTACTGCTGCAGTGTCAAGCCTCACAACATCCCTGGGCATATGTTAATTCCCTGATAACACCCACCTTGCTAGTTTTTATCTCCTGCTGTTACAACTAGTATCTGTATTTCTCCATTATTTGCCTTGTCTTGTATGATTTGAGCAATTAGCTACAAATTTGAAATGGTATTTTTCAAAAGGAATATTTGAATGATAGATTCTACTTTCAGTTAAGCACTCCTACAAACTACAAACAGCACACCTTTCCTCAATCTAAGCAAAAAACAAAGGATGGTCTGTTACTCTCTAGTAATTCATGCCCTCTTCATACAAATGTATGTTATTTTACCACATTTTAAGGTATGGTCAAAATGATCTCAGTCCACAAAATATACTCCTTGGAGACTCCAATAATGTAATGATAATCATAGTAGTATAAAAAGCAAACATGCACACATGTGAACACTCGTTTGTGCCAAATCAATGAGGAAAAATCAGGGATATTCAGTAAAAACAAGTACCAACATGTCCACATTGGAAATTTAAATAAATAAATAAATAAGCTCCAAGGCCCTACTTCTGCTTACGACACTACCTACCTTTGTAAATACCAATCATTCTGTAAGCAACAGCCAACTTCCTCCTCCTTTCTGGGCTCTCCTGAAATTCCTGAAGAATTCTCATTGGTTTTAACTGTCTCTTTGTTTTCTCTGTCTCCTGCATAACAGTTCCACAAGGCTGAGGCTCTAACAGCAACATCACGTTTGATGTCCAGGCTACCGGTATTGGTAGAAGACATTTAATTAGTGAGGGGGGCAAAGTATGAACAGCATTTTTGATTTAAAGGGCCACATGTTATTTCATTGCATCCTGTTATTCTGAGATAAAATTAAGGATTTTCTGGCAAATTCAAAACAGTTAAGAGGTATGGGCCAGGAAACAGCTCTCAAAGTATAAAGTTTTATTATTTTTTTTTCTAATTCAGCTTCTATTCTCTCAATTCTTTCTGAAAAGCTTTCATTGTAAGTCCATTTATTTTTCCTGATGTTTTAATTTGCTTAAACCAGTTCCATAATAACACTGTACCTCTTCAACTATGGAACCTTTCTTAGATAATAACTCTTTCTTATCTTAGAAGCTTATTTGTATTTTTCAAACATGAAACAATATGCATCACCTGATATGGTGTCTAGAATGAGTTTTTACAATTAATTTTCTTTAATCTATAATGTAATATCACTGTAATTTTCTTTTGCCACCTTGGAACTTATCTATCTTATTGGGTGGATCACACTTCCTGAAATGTGCCCTTCTAGTTGACCATTTATGGTTCATTCGTAAAATTAATCCTCAGCTATACAAGCTCAGACAGAAGTCACCAGTATTCAGAATAGAAAAAGACTGAGATCATTGCAACACTTTAACACTGGTTGTGGGATAACACATGGCATTTGTCAGTCAGGATTTCATTGAAATTGGAAGCAGCAATGTGTTCTAAGTCCTAAAATGCAGATGCAGACCACCCCTTGTGATGCAGACCACCTCTTGCATGTGCCAACAACTGTGCAGACAGACATCATGGTAAGGTGCTGCATGAAGCTTAGCAATAGTCTAGATGTCAAACCAGTTCTATTGTCTAGTACTAAAGCAAGATGGGAAGAGATGATGTCAGAGACTAAATGTTGAACAGGTAAGAGTACATTACATACAGAGAACATCATTGTCCTTCTTATAGATGTATCTGTTTTCCATTACTTTGCTATATTCAAGCCAGCTTGTTACTATCCTCAATAGTACCATAACAGGAAAATAGTTAAGCATATTACAGACATGTATCAGTGTAATATTCTATGTGTGTATATATATATATATATATATATATATATATATATATATATATATATATATATGGGTTCTCTTTGGAATCTCAAAATGCTGAAATGTCAAATTTCAGTATTTCTTGTCCAAATTGTCAAATCTGCAGTTACGCGAAACTGCAGTATATCAAACCTGGAAATGTTGAACCTGCATTACTGATGGTGCGTTAGGTAAGTTTTATGTTTTTTAAGGGTTTTGGGGAGGGTTTTTGTGTATGTGAGTGTGTTGGGGAGTGTTAGGTGTGGGTTAGAGAAGGTAGGTAAGAGTGTGAGTGTATCAGTGTTGAGAGTGGTGGTGTTTGATGTATTTTTTATTTTATTTTTATTTATTTAACATTTGTTTACCAGGAAAGTCCGACTTGGATCAAAGCAAATTTTCAGCAGAGGCCCAGGGCTCCAGATGCATGTCTTTCTAAAACAAAATAAAATAAAATAAATAAATAGGTAAGAGTGTGAGTGTGTCATTGTGTCAGTGTTGAGAGTGGTGGTGTTTGTATGTATGTGATGTGTGCTTGTGCAAGGAGGTGTAGAATGTGTGATGGTGGGTTTTCTGTTTTTGGTGTTTAGTGTGGCCTCAGAATTAGTATATATAAGTAGCGGCGGTGCGGGGGTGCAGCCCCCCTGATTATAGGAAGAGTAGGTGTGTGTGTTTGTTTTGTTGTGTTCGTATGTGTTGTTTTGCTTTATTGTAGTGTCAGGAGGTAGGTGTATTTGTGTTTGTATGTGTGGTGTAGTGTTTTGTTTACCTTCGTGGTTTTGAATTTCATGGGTTTGGTTTTCAGGTTTGTGAGTTTTTGGCTTTATAGTCTCGAGATACTGAAATTCGATATTTCAGTATTTCAAGATTATAAAGTGAATATATATATATATATATATATATATATATATATATATATATATATATATATATATACATATATATATATATATATATATATATATATATATATATAACATTTATATATATATATATATATATATATTTTATATACTGTAGATACATAGAGAGACAGACATATAATTTGTATGGAGTGACAATCATCACATTGCTGAAATATTAATGTTATTAACATCAACACATTACCCTCATCAAGCAAACAAATATTGATATACTTCTGTGCACGTTCCTAAGTTATTCTGTGAAGCATGCAAATTTTAAAATTATATTTTTGCTGCGGGGGCAAGCCCCCTGCACTATATATTCCAGATCTGAGATTGCAGAATCACTGGGGCATATTCCCCACTCCAGGATTATGCAGTCTCACAAAATGCTGACCAACCTGCATTAAGAAAACAGAGGTAGCTTAATACTAACATCAGTTTATAGTAGTGAACCCTTATATATAGATCATAGGTTCATAGGTAAGTACTAGGCGAGATGCAATTGAGGGACATTTGATGCTTAGCCAGTTTCCCATTTTGATTTTGAATTTACCTATCCCATTTGTTAGTGATTAACCTTAGCCATTCCCTGATCAACAGTTATATATTACCCCTAATGAGAATAACTGGAATCATACCATAGATAATTGGAAGTGACCCCTGCTTAGGATAAAGCATTTAAGAGCTGTCTCTGTCCATTAGTAGTACAGGGGGCAGTCCTTAGGTAAATGTTGTGTTTCCCATCCATAGATCTAAGTTGAAGTTGAATATGGACAGGTATGAACTTTAACTTATGTGGATGAAGAGTCTGTTCCAGAGCAACAATATCCTCTGTGAGACATACCTGCTCCTCCAAACAGTCCTGTTGATGTTGCAGAAGTTCAGATCCCTAGGTCAAGTATTTCTGATGACATTTGACTTGGTGATGTGCACTAAATCCATCAGTAATGTGTCAGAGGATGCCAGGATGCCTTATCTGCCAGACACAGGTCAGAGTTATATGCTAAACTTAACAGTCTGTAGGATTCTGAGTATTGTGACATGTCTTTGAGTCAGTCAATGCAGGGTATGTTGTTTAGGCCATGTGTCCTTTTAGTAAAGTATATCTGTGTATACATATATATATATATATATATATATATATATATATATATATATATAGATATATATATAGATAGATATATAGATATAAATGTGTGTGCGTATTTGTGGTCTCGATTGTGCTTTTCACAGTTTTGGTTTTTTGGGTATGTGGGTTTTCTACTATTCAGTCACGAAATACTGAAACTGGACATTTCAGTATTTCGAGATTGTCTAGTGAATCCCTTATAGCATAGGAGGATAGCCAATGTGCAATCCCCTGAACAATTTGACATTTCAGTATTTCGGGATTGTCTAGTGAACCCGTTATAAGTGGTACTCCTCTTTAGACAGAGACAGTCAAAAGAGACGGGCACTTATGGGGACAACTCTCTTGTCTCACCATAAACAGAAACTCCTTCCATCTAACCCTGTTAATTACCAAAGGAGTATCTTAAAGCCCCAATGAAGTCATCCTATCCCTGTATTCTTCTTTTATCAGACACATCATTTAATATAATACCTCCTTTGCTATGTACAAATCCAATTATATTGCTCAACTGGAAAGGCCCCAAAAATTTCTAACCAAGAAAAGTAAAGGTCTTAAATCCTTCACCTAGTTGTAAAGATGGATATGACTTGCAGCCTACTGGCTCCTCTTAGGTGAGCTGTTTCTAGCTTTTTGAGCCATGAATGACCCAATCTAATATGACCTTTAATTTCTTGGCAAAACCAATTCCTCTACAAACACCCACACTAGAGACCAAAATCTATAGCAAATCATACACAAGATTGACTGGAGAGTTGGATTCCTAAAACAGTGTGTTCCTATGGAATAAGTTGCTATTACAAGCAAAACAAAGTACTACTTTACCTACCTCTAAGGCTAGACTTGACTGGATGGGTGGACAGAAATTTACACCAGGTTCATCATGTAAGATGCTGTTCAATTTGGGAGGTAAGCACTATTAACTACTTAACAAGGGTGGCAATAACATTACATTTGTCTATTTAAAGGTGTACATGGCATCTTATCTGCCTTGTTAACTCTTGCCTAATGTTATTCCTTTGTTCCTATGTTCTGCTGCAGTGCAGAAGTAAATACAATGACAAAGCAAGAAAAAAGTGCACTGCCTGCTGATATTCTTAAAACTCAGAAGTCTCCAGTACTGCATCCTTTCAATCACATAGCATAAGAACAATACACCTAAGTGGGCATTACTGTACTGTCTGTGACAGAGCTCTGCAGTGATCCTTGGAACTATTAGGTAGAAAGCCTGTCCACTGGGCATAGTTTTGCATGCAGAATTGTACTTTTGCAAATAATTCAATTTCATCAATGCTGGTGTTTACCTAGAGCTTAGAACTGAACTCTAGAGCTATGTGATAGAAACTATCTGCTGGAGTTTCTGTTGGTATGAGGAAAACAAATCTTTGCATCCGGTTTTGTATAATCAACATGAGTCTCTGAAATGGCATTTGAGACTGAACCTTACAGCTGTGAAGTGAATGCAACCAAAAAGCACCAAGACTGCTACATTTGTACAACTGTTCCCTTTCTGCAAACACAGGCCACTGACTTAGAATTCAGGAATGAATCTAGGAGCTCTAATTCCAAGGGTTTATCCCATGGCCACCTTACAATATGGCAGATTTACTGTCCAAATTAAAACATTCAGTCAAGATGTACTGTACATTCATGGGAATACTTCATGCCAAAAGTATCATTTGTTGTACAACATGAAATACTGAAGGCTTGTTTCCATATTTGAAGGAGTCTTGATAGTTTACAGAAATGTCATTCAGATTTACTTGTTTGGTATTTATTCAGATTTTCATCACAATGTTGGGTATAAATGTAAAAACATAAGACTTTTTTGAAAGTTCAGTGCCTGAGGAATATTTTGGAATTGAACATGGTACTAATTTTGAACTTTACAGGAAAATAACACTGGTCAATAAACGGTGCAACATAAAGCACCATAAAATCACAAAAATATCGCTAAATTTGAAAGTTTCATACCATGTCTCAGGACTAACATAATGAAAGACCAGAAACAGATTGTTAGCAACCATCAATCTTTTTAATTTATAAATATATATATATATATATATATATAGATATAGATACAAATATATTAGAAGCCAGAGTTCTGAACTAACAACTAGACTTAGCCACTTTTTACTGGAGGCCATAAAGAATGGAATGACATTTTCACATGGGAATTTTATTAAACATGGCCCTGAAATATTTAATGTGAAAAAGCCAGTTCTTGGTTAGGGCATGGACAAGATGGTTAGTAGTTAGCAGCACTGTTTTTAGCTCTGCTTCATTTTAACATCTCTGTCAGGATGTTTACTAAAATACCCAAATAGAAAATTTCAAAACTTGATAAATTTTTAGTTAAACATCTGCTGAAAAATTACTACAAAAAATACAAGTCTGAAACTTTTCTAATTGCGTTTTCGGTTCAAGAAATCTAGAAAAAACAAATTAATTGTCTCAGGATGAACTAATCTAATCTCAGTGTACAGGACAGAATAATGAAAAAAAGACATACAGGCTATACTAAGTCACTTCAACAAGTTATCTGTAAAGATAGATACATTAGAAAGCAAAATGGACTATTTTAAAGAGGAATGTAAAAAACAAGTTGAAGTTCTGAGTGAATCTCTTAAATAGCAATCATCACAAATCTGCAGTATAAAAGAGGCAATGTCTGATTTTGTTGGAAGATTTTCTGAAAATGAGAATAACACTGAATTTTTTCTGAAACAAAAAAAAAGTATTCTGGAAAAAATAGAAGACTTAGAGAACAGATCTAGAAGGAATAGCATCAGGATGTATGGGATTCCTGAAAAAGAAGAGGGAGACAACCTAAAAATGTAAACCTGTCTTAAGCTTTTTTGTTTGGCATCAAAAGGGCATATAGATCACTTTCCAACTCATCTTAAAAAGAAAAAAAAAAACTTAAAAACTTCACCATGGTCAGTGATCGTAAGATTTTTTTTTCAAGTCAAGAAAAGGATTTAATCTTAAAAGCTGCATGGACTAATTATCCAGTTAAAATTAAAAAAAAAATACTATAAGACTTGACAATGACTATTCAACATTAGTGATGTCAAAGAGAAATGCATATGTGCCACTTGTAAAAAGCTTAAAGAAAAACAAAATTAAAGCACAACTCTTGTTACCCCAAAAATAATTCACCTTCCAGAAGGAAAGAAAACATTTAACAACTTAAAAGATGCAATGGACTTCATACAGAAAAATAAAATCCAAGAAAAAAAAAAACAGAAGAAATGGACTGGAATTTATCAACTTCTGTGAAAAGAAATGCAACGAGAGATGGTTAAAAACAGAATAAAACAGTAAAAAACTGAAGGACAAACGAAAATCAATGTATTTCATTGATATGAATTCTTATTATTTTAAACAAGTGCTTGAATACTTATGAACAGGTGCAAAATATTACTTTTTACTAGGTAACTCATTTATTTATTTATTTCCCTATTTCAAATGGCTACTAGTTCCCTTTTAAAAATGTTAAGAGTTTAATTATTTTTGCTATATATGCATTTAAAGCCACTTGTTTTCATTTAAAGTTTAAAAGGTTAATCTTTTCATTTAGTTTAAAGTTAATCATTATTATGATGAAACTTAGGTGGTACACTTTCTGATATCTTGGCATAGTTGAGTAATGTACTGTTAAATATAATACAAAATGCAACAAATGACACTAAAGATGCATGTTAATTTACATTCTGGGTTCTTAAAACAGTCTAGTAGTGCATTACTGATAGTATACTTGGTATACAATAGCACTCAGGAAAGACATGCTATGTTATAAACAAAGTATTAAAAAATATAGCTTTTATATATAATAAGTAATTATTGGAATTACATCAAATAATTAGAGTAACATTCACACTTTTACAAGTCAAACCTTGATCACACATAACTGTCATTGTTTTAATGCAAGTTTATATGCTATGTCTCCTTTATAAAAATGACTGTCTGCTTTATGTTAAACATTTCATGCAAAAAATACTCACTGAATCATTAAATGTTATTTCTTTAAAAACAATAGCTTTTACTGGTTTAAATACTTTGAAATATTGTTTGTTGTTTTTTCAGTGGTTTGGAGGGGTTTGAGGGAATTGATGTGTAATATAGAGGTGGCTTAGATTCATTTGTGATTGCTTTATGTGAATTGTAACTGACAGACTGTTAATTTTCAAGCCGTTATCATGAAAACCAGCTAACTTAGTCATGAGCCCTTTTGTGATGCCGCAGGAGTTCTGAAAATTCTAAAAACTGTCCTGTTTACTACTTCCTGTCTGAAAGTAAATAATCATAATATTTGAATCATATGTTAAGATCAATGAATACAAGTTAGATAATACGCAAAATCCAATGAATTGCATTCTAAACCACTATCATTTATTACACAGTTCTGAATACTTGTTACTAATAACATGCTTGGCATGCAATAGCACTCAGGAAAGACATGCTATGTTGTAAACAGAGTATAAAAATATAGCTTTTTGCATATGTAAAATTAACTACTGGAATGATATCAAATAATTAGAGTAACATTTACACTTTTGCAAGTCAAACCTGGATCACACATAACTGTTATTCTTTTAATACAAGTTTATATGCTACATCTCCTTTAAAATATGACAGTTTGCATTACATTAAATGTCTCATGCAAATAGTGCTTACTGAATCATTAAATGTTATTTTACTTGTTTAAATACTTCAAAATGGTCTTTATTGTTTTTTTAGTGGTTTGGAGTAGTTTGAGGGATTGATGAGTAATGTAGAGATGGCTTGGATTCACTTGTGAGTGGTTTTATGTAACTTGTAACTGAGGGACTGTTCATTTTCAAGCCCTTATCATGAAAACCAGAAAAAGTTAGTCATGAGAACTTTTGTTATGATGTGGGAGTTCTGAAAATTCTAATAACTGTCCAGGTTACTACTTCCTGTCTAAAAGTTAAAAAAATAAAACATCATAATATTTTAAATCATATGCTAAGATGTCAAAAAATACAAGTTACATAATAAACATAAGAAAATGAATTGCATTCTAAACTTCTGTCATTTATTACATAGTTCTGAATGTTTGCTATTAATACAATACTTGACATGCAATAACACCCAGGAAAGTTATGCTCTGCTATAAACAAAGTATAAAAATTATAGTTTCTTACATATGTAAAAGTTATTATTGGAATGTTATCAAATAATTAGAGTAGCATTCACATCTTTGCAAGTTAAACCTGAACCACACATAACTGTCATTCTTTTAATGCAAGATTATATGCTGTTTCCTTTAAAAATGACTGTCTGCTTTATATTAAACATCTCATACAAATAATGCTTACTGAATCCTTAAATGTTATTTCTTTAAATACAATAGCTTTTTAGTGGTTAACATACTTTGAAATGTTTTATATTGTTGCTTTAGTGATTTGGAAGGGTTTGAGAGATTGATGTATAACGTAGAGGTGGCTTGGATTCACTCGTGAACGTTTTTGTGTGAATTTTAGCTAACAAGCTGTTCATTTGCAAGCCCTTGTCATGATGACCAGCTTGGCGCAGCTTAATTAGAGTCATGAGTACTTCTGTGATGCTCTGGGAGTTTTGAAAATTCTAAGAACTATCCGGTTTACTTCTTCCTGTCTAAACGTGTATAATCATAATATTTTGAATCATATACTAAGATGTCAATGAATACAAGTTAGATAATAAGCAAAAGACAGTGAATTGAATTCTAAGCCACTGCCAGTTATTAAATAGTTCTGAATGTTTGCAGTATACCAAAAGGATAGTTTTTATACTAGCCTATAGAAAGACACTTCTGATATAAAGTTTAGGATTATGCTTCTCTACTATTGTCTCTTTTTAATGATAACAAAACTTAATATCTCAGAATTGTTTATTATGAAAAGTTAAGAACAAGGCAGGAAACCACTGGATAAACACTTTATATAAGTAAAGCTTTCGGATACAATCCTTTCTCAATACAAAACAATGCATAGAACCAGCTCTTTATATATAGGTCCAAATATATCACATGACATGCAGCCAAAATCGCATGATATGTCATCCAAATCACAAAAACATTTTAAAGAAACATTTTAAAAAAACTTTTTTAAAAAACTTAATACAAAAACTTGAAATACTTTAATAAAACTTAAAAAAATATATATATTTAGATAAAACTTCAGGCTAAGAGAGATTAGCTCTACTTAATTTAACTAAAATAGGTTTGAGACTGACTTGGCTATTCAAGCCTGGTTTTGAATCACTCATAAGTCTCAAGATCCATTCATATTCTTTAATTTCTAAGTGATTATTTAGGTCCCCTCCCCTAGGTGTAGGTGTAACGTGGTCAATAATTCTAAACCTAAAAAAATGCTGCTGACCATATTCCTCTATATGTTTGAATAGTGCATTCCTGTCATAGCATCTCCTAATTTCTGACTTATGTTCAGTCATCCTGTCCTTAAGCCTGCGGGTAGTTTTGCCTACATAGAAAGCATTACATGCCTGGCAGGTAGCCAAGTAAACCACATGGGTAGTAATACATGTACCTGCTACTCTAAAACTAAATGTCCTACCATTGATAGGATGCAAAACGTATCATTTTCTGTACTACAAATGTCATCACAACAAGAACAGTTGTGACATTTGTGAGTACCATATTTCACTATAGTAGATACAGGTGTAGTCCTCTCAAAGTCCTTGTAGCATAGTGAACTCTTAAGGGTCCTCATATTCTTATAAGAGAAATTGGGTTTAGGTCCCAATAAACTTCTTAGTTCATCTGATGCCATCAAGATGACCCAATTATCAGATATAATTTTTCTAACAGCGGTGTCCTTAAATTATATGTAGTTACATATCTAGTAGGTGCTACAGATGTTTGTTTGCACCTAGAGTCAATACTAACAACATCCTCATACAAAACTGGTTTAAATAAAGTCCACCTATCTTCCTAATCTTAATGACCTGTTCATAAAGTAGAGATCTATCATACCCACTAAGCAAGAAATCATTAACCATCTCATTTAATTGTACTTCAAAGCAGTCATCATCGGTATTAAGCCTACTGAGTCTGCAGAATTGAGATTTAACAGTACTTCTAAATATGTGAGGTGCATGCATGCTTGTGGCATAAGTGTATCTACCTGAACAAACTTCTTTCCTAAAGATACTAGTTTGTAGTGTATCTCCAGCAAGATCTAACTTCAAATCCAAAAATGTAATAGAAGTTTCAGATACTGTCATCTTAAACTTTAGAAAAGTAGATGCAGAGTTTAGATATTCCAGAAATTTTTCAAGATCCTCATGGCTACCTTTCCAAAGTAGGAGGCAGTCATCTACAAAGCGTTGAAAAAATGTGATATTACTTTTAAATGGGTTCCCATCACCAAACAAATGCGTTCTTTCCCACAGATACAATATCAGGTTGGCATAAGTATTGGCTACAGAGGTACCCATAGCCACCCCTGTAAGTTGTAAATATGTGGAGCCATTAAAAAGGAAGCTTTACTTATATAAAGTGTTTATCCAGTCGTTTCCTGCCTTGTTCTTTGCATTTTGGTTCCTGGCGTTTATTTTCTTCAATTATTATGAAAAGTTGAAATCTTAAAAGTGTAGATTTTTCAGATGTTTGTTCAGATACTATTAGACATAACATTTAAGGAAAAGTAGGACCTATTCTAACAGTAGTAGTAGTAGATTAAAGAGTATAAAATATTTAAGGATAAATATAAATGTTCTGTTATATGATATTCTACACAAGGATTATAGCTAAAATATAAAACCTACAAATATAGTAATAGTGCAACACATAGTATACAGACAGAAATAGAAATTAATCAGAATAAGTAAATATGTATATAGTTAAAGAATATAAATATGTCTGCAAGAGTGGAAGGTTGGCATAATGGCTAGGATATTCACCTTATAGGCAAATAGGTTCATAGGTTCATAGGTGTGTACTAGGCTAATGGCCCTGGAGCCTTTACAAGCCTAGTCCATAGGCTTATCCTGGCATCATGCCACCTGACCTTAGTTCAAACAAGAGACAGATGCCCGTGGAACCCTCGCACGGCCAAACGAAAAATGAAGGCAACGAAAACGCCAGCAAGTGTAGGCAACAGTCACATCCAAAAATCATTTATTGAAGTAGGGAAGGTCATGCCACCTGACCTTAGTTCCCAGTGCCTCTGTCGAGTAAGAACAGTGGAGTGATCCCCGGGGTGAACTTTCTATTTCCCATCCACTCATCAAAATTTCTCTTGCTTGATATGTATGAGAAGTCTATTCCATAGCATGGGCAGTCTCTGGTTTATGAAGCTGTCCCTCCAGCATGTTTTGTTGATTTCAGTAATGAGGTTGAGGTCTCCAGACCATGTGGTGCAGAGGGATTGGGATTTCTTTATATGTTGGTGGTCATTTTTAAGCACTTTTCCTCCTTATTTATTTAGATGTAGAATTTCTAACAAAGCTGGGTCAGACATGGCTTTGTAAGTCAAGCAGAGATTGCCTCTAAGTAAGCAATATGAGACAGAGAATAGCTGGAGTTTTTTGAGTCTGTCCATACAGGCCAAATGTTTAAGGCCTAGGATCCTTTTTGTGAAGTACTTTTGTGACCTCTCCAGTTGTTACAGATGTTTAGTGAGCTACATGCCAAATGAGGCATTGTATTCAATGATTAGCCTAATGAGGGAAGAGGAGAGGGAGACAATGAGCTCTTTCTTCCTGGATGCAAAACCCTTCATAATGAGATGTACCACATAGGACTTTCTGACCACAGTGGCAATGTGGTGGTCAAAAGAGAGGTTGCTGTCAACCTGTGTTCCCAGATCTCTTATAACACCTTCTGTGTTCAGCAGACATTCATCGATGTGGTAATTCATGGGAACTGACTTTTTCCCAAAGAGGATGATGATGACACATTTTTTGACATTGAGCTTAAGGCCCTGGTTCTGACACCAGTCGGTCTAAGTGAGGCCTTTCTGTTGGATGTCAACATCACTTCAGGGGTTAATAATAGCTCCCAACTTGCAGCTGTCTGCAAACTTTGTCAGCCAGAGTCCCTTCGTGTTGGCCTGGACTTCAGAAAAGTAGATATCAAACAGGAGAGGACCCAGGACCGAACCCTGTGGGACTCCACTCATGACTGGTTGGCAGTCTGACTTGGAGTCAGCTACTTTCACACTGTGGGTTATACCTGTGAGCCAGTTTGCAACCCACCTAGTGATATAGGGGTTGATGCCTAGAATAGTGACTTTTTCTATGCTCCTGGAAATAGTATCAAAGGCCTTGGCCAGATCAAGGTAGGCTGTAAGAACCCCCTTGCCTTCATCCACAGCTCTGGTGACTGACTCAAAGAAGTTGACCAAGTTGAGCAGGCATAATCTACCCTTCACAAAACCAAACTGTGTGGGATCCAGAGTTTGGAGATTCCCTATATCCTTGTTTATTAGGTCCATGATGATGGGTTCCATGGCTTTGCATATCAAACTCGTCAGGATAATGGGATGATATTTCCCAGGGTTTGTAGTTGCTCCTTCTTTGTGGAGACGGATGACTGTAGTGATGTGCCATTCAGTAGGAACAAAGCCTGAGGTGAGGCTGTGATTGAACAGGGCACACAGGTGATGTGCCAGTTTACTCTGTAGTTCATGTAGAACACAGTCATGGATATTGGCAGGTCCCATAGAAGCTGTATTCTTGGCACTGGACAGTGCTGTTTTAACCTGTGCAGCAGTAATACTGGGTGCCTGACAATCTACTGGTATTGTGACTGGTCCTTTGGGGGGGGGGGGTAAAGTTGCCACTGAATCTGTCAGCCAGTATATCGGCAATATCTGTTGGCTCGGTATAGGAGGTACCATTGTGCAGTAGCTCAGAGCATATCTGGGTATTGCCGTGGATATTCTTTACATAACTATAGAAAGCCTTGTAGTTATCTTTACTATCTGCTACAATTCTGTTTTCATAGCTAGCTTTAGATGATTTGATGAGGGAACTGAACGTTTTGTTGAGGCTGATATGGGAGTTTTTCCAGTCTTGGGACTTTACCTTATTCCGCATCAGTTTCCTCCTTCTGTTGTAGAGTTTGTTTATGGCAGGGGACCACAAGATTGGCTTCCTTTTTTTGGAGGAGAGCGCCTTGGTTCTATTGGGTATGGCGAGATCCATGTATTTGTGTACATGTATGTACAGTGCATTGGTGTATTATTCAGCGGTCATGCAACTGTTCTCTATTTGAATGGGTGCCGTGAAATTAGCCATCTCTGTTTTTAGCCCCAAGTTAGCTTTGGAGAAGTTTTTCATGGTGGTTACATTTGCGCGGGGAGGTGTGGAGGATGTTGATTTTCAAGGTGATTAGTTTGTAGTCAGATCTAACCAGGGAGGAGCTGACTATTGGTGTAGAGCAACAGTCACCCATGTTAGTAATGACCAGGTCAAGTATGTTGCTACCTCTAGTGGGGGTAAGAATGAGCTGGTCCTGGGCATTGGAATTAATGAATTCCAGGAAATGTTGGGCAAGTGTATTGGTACATGAGAAGTTTTCCCAGTTAATGAAGGGCTAGTTGAAGTCGCCCAGTATGAGAGTGTTAGGTTGGACCCTAATATTCTCCAGGGTGCTTAGGAACATGGAGTGTGAGTCTTGGGACATGGTTGACGACCTATAGCAGGCTACAACCTGAATCGCTGTCTTACATAATGTTAGCTGCACCTGAAGTATCTCAGATGCATTATGTTGGGCTACCAGTCTGGAGGTTTGCACATCCTTTATGAATATGGAAACACCACCACCTTTGGAGCTTCATTCCAAGTTCTGGGTTTGATTCACACATGGGGTAAATGGCTAGGCTTAGAATAGCTCACAAGGCCTTGTACTAATTTATGAACGTATGATCTTATGAACAACTTTGCACATAATAAATAAAATAGAAAATATATAAATCATCTGACCTATAAATTAATAATTAATAATAACTATTGACTTCCTCTTTATAGTAGACCAGGGAAGTAATGTAAGGTAGAGGGAACGATGATAGTAGAGCTATTCAGTTTTGTGAACTTATAATAAAGATTTGTTTAACTCTTCTTATTTATAATAACTCACTGATGGGTCTTTTTTAAGACAATGCATACTAAAAATATGAGACACATTAATATGAATCAGAAGCATGAGCTAAGTGCTGTTACTGTAATGGAGAGTTTGAAAGGTAGTCTGGTCATCTTTTTCAACAAACTAAGAACATGTTATTCTATGGTAGAATGTTTTAGGGTTATAGCATTAGTTTTTTTTTTTTTCAAAAGTTTTCTCCATAGCTGAAGATTTCATATTGTTATATATAAAGTATATTCATATATAAATGTGATTTCATTATAACCTGTGTTTTTTTTTTTTTTGTCTCTCTTATATAAATGTCTGAATTTAAATTCATTTATATTAATATTAATGGATTGAATAATCAATTAAAGAGGGGGAGTCTGTTCAAATACTTGCAATTACTACATAAAGCTCAACTAGTATTTCTACAGGAAACACATTTACTTAATAACAATGCAAATAAACTTTCATTAATGAATTATTTGGTTTTAGCAGGTTCTGGCTTTCGAGCAAAAAGAAAAGGCACCCTCATTTTATGGAAGAACTCACCAGTAATGCCTAATGTAAAAGATACGTATTTTGATATAAATGGCATGTTAAGCATTGCTATAATTGAGTGGAACAGAAAACTATATACATTGGTGAACTTTTATTATACCATGACCCCCCCATTAATATTCCAAAACGTGCACGCTGATTGGTCAGCGTGCACGTTGTAAATCGACTTATACTAATGGAAAAAGGTCCGGTCGCCCGGACGTTTTCCATTAGTATAAGTCTTTTTTAAAACACTGTCTCGCTATGTTAAAGGAGTTTAACATAGCGAGACAGGTTTTAAAAAAGGAACGGAGATCTCCGTTGCTTTTTTTAAAGCTGTCTCGCTATGTTAAACTCCTTTAACATAGCGAGACAGTGTGTAAAAAGCAACGGAGATCTTGCTTTCTCCATTGCTTTTTTCTTTTAAACCTGTCTCGCTATGTTAAATGGGTTTAACATAGCGAGATAGCTTTAAAATAAGTAACTGAGCTCTCCGTTGCTTATTTTAAAGCTGTCTCGCTATGTTAAACCCATTTAACATAGCAAAACAGTTTGTAAAAAGCAACAGAGATCTTGCTTTCTCCGTTGCTTTTTTCAAAACTGTCTCGCTATGTTAAATGGGTTTAACATAGCAAGACAACTTTAAAATAAGGAACAGAGATTCTCCGTTGCTTTTTTAAAGCTGTCTCGCTATGTTAAACCCATTTAACATAGCGAAACAGTAAAAAGCAATGGAGATCTTTCTTTCTCCATTGCTTTTGCCCACAGCTCTGATGTACTGCGTAGACATATGCATGCGCAGTACATCAGAACTGCCACAGAATACCAGACAGCTGCAGAAGGGCAGCAAGGAGGCATTATACAATGCCATTATTTAAGAAAACGAATTATTTTTCTTAAATAATGTCATTATATAGCAATAACCCACTTCTGGGTGTGGGTAATGCTGGATTTACCCACGGTTGGCTTTGTTTGGCCACTCGGGCTTCGCCCTCGTGACCAAACCATGCCAACCATGGGTAAATCCAGCATTACCCACACCCAGGCATGGGTTATTGCTATATTGGATTCCAGGGGTTGGAGCTAAAGATGCAAAAAAATACTTAGACACTATAGCATATTACATGAAAATGGAAGTCATAATGGCTTGTGATTTTAGTTGTTTTTATTGAACAAAGATTCCACTGCAGATAGAAAACTGAGAATCATATCTTCAGGTAACATTTAACAAATTTTGCAAATCATAGGATTACAGGAAGTTAGTAGGCTGTTGACCCTGAGGCCCTTATACACCTAGCCAAGAGTTTAACCCATGTTTAGAAAAGTCAGCACCCAAAGCTAATGCATTTAAAGGATATATATATATATGAGTTAAGGAAAATAAACTCACTTAAATTTCCCCACAATTCATATAGATATGGAACACAAACATATATTGATAAAATTTTTGACTCAAACAATCTGTTATCAGATATCAGAGAAGTTTCAATAGCTTCATGTCCATTATCAGACCATAATGCTATAATCTTTAATATTAATTTAACAAAGTAAAAAAAAATCTGAATCTGATGAAGTGTCCATGACAAGACGTGAAAGTGCTTATTTCTATTAAAATGTTTGCTTAACAACTATGTTTGTGCCTTCACTGTTTTTTTCACTTTGTTCTTCATTTTGACTGTGAAGCACTTAATTCTCATGGACCTTGTTTGTTTTTTATTATTAAAAAAAAAACTGACAATTTATTATATCACAGGAGATTACTAGTGTACATTATTAAAATAAAGGGATTCAAGTACTGGTATGTTAAAGAGATCAAACATTTCCTAGAAATAAACTTGAATATTGATTATCTGACATTGTCCTATGGGATTCACTTAAGGCTTACTTAAATGGAAGAGCTACAAGCTGGTATATTAGTAAAACTAGAGAATGGGACAAAAAAGTGAATACACTACAGACCAAAATAGACAAGCAAAAGTTAAATCCAAAACCAAATGACATTATCAGTCAGTCTGAACTTAAAAACTTATTGCATGATAAATATATCACTCAATCAGAGGAGGTTAGAAAGGATTGCAAGGTGAGACTTGATAAACAATTCACAAAGAAACAAGGGTAGGATATGTGTATGTCTCCCAAATATGCAACAAAAACAAGAAGATTCAGGATCTTTGCCTGGAATGTTTCATCATGTGCACAGCAAATGTTGGAGGTGTGATGGGGATGAAAGAGGTAACTGGGAAGATAATTTTTGGGACTGTAACGAGTTGGTGGCTTTAAAGACTGCATGCACTCTGCACTGCTGGAGATGCTGGTTGAGCAAATTGCAGTAACTAGGGAAATGATGTTTTGAGCTGATACAGAATTAGAATTGCCTAGAGATAGTAAGACCTTGCTGGGTCTAATTATAATGGCTGCCAAAAAAAAAAAAAAAATTACTAGAAAATGGAAATGAAAGTCTAAACCAACTTTACTAAAAGTAACAAAGATAGTAGCAGAGATAAAACAACTGGATCTGTGATCTATGTAAAAGGTTAGGAGGAAATTACATAGAAATAATGTGGGATCAATACATGCAGAGGAGGGACGAGGTTTAAAAGAAGGCAGGATTTGAATAAGCTGTGTAATGGTTGGCTGACAATGACTGGATATATTAAAAGTGATGTATAATGTTTGTAGCTACAGTTGTATTGGCACGGTTTGTAAAGTGTAATGTTTGCAGCTGAGATTGTGTTCTTATGGTTAATTTTCATTTATCTAAATGCAAGATTGCCTGTGTCATACATTAAATTTAATAAAGATGTTTTTTGTTTAAAAAACTTAAGTACAAAATATGTTGAAATTCTAAATCATAATATTTCAATAAACCTGGAAAAACTTTCACTTCAAGCATATTCCATAAACCCTTTAAGCTTGCATAAACCTCTTCTTAGATCAAAGAAAAATAAACTAAATCATATCAAAGAAATCATAATGCATATAAATAAAAAAGAGCAAATATTAAAGGTATATTTCAGGGATTTAAAATACTTTCTGAAAATATAAATAATAATACAAATAAGCTAGATAATGATGATATATTTGAAGCTATTCTAAGGGAAAATATAAATAATAAAATAACAAGTGAAGAAATAAAAATATTGGAAGATATTCACTTTAACAGAAATAAAAGATCAAATAAAAAAGTTAAAAATAATAAGGTGCCACGCTTAGATGATCTCATAGCAGAACTATATAAAATACCACTGGATGATGCAGTTAAAATATTAAATAAGGTCTACAGAGAAAAAGGAACAACTGCTGAAGTCCCCCCCCATCATGGAACTATTCCCTTATATTGCCTATTTTAAAACAAGATAAGGATCAAACAAAGTGCTCATCGTACAGACCCCTTTCACTTTTAAATGTGGACTATATGATGTTTATGTCCATTTTAGCTAATGGAATTACTCTACTTATACCTTAACTAATTAACAATGATCAAAATGTATTTATTTTAAATAGACAAGCACAGGATAATATAATAAGAACACATACACTAATAGACTATGCAAATAAGAATAAAAATACATTTCTCTCATTAGTCTCGATTTAAATAAGGCTGTTGACTCAGGTAATTGATCATACCTTTTTAAAACACTTAAAGTGTATAATTTCATACTTGCGCTAATTGCATTAATTTCTAAGATATACAATAACTCTTGTGCTTATGTTAAAATAGGTTATTTTCTTTTTAATTCCTTTAAATTACAAAAAGGCACAAAACAAGGCTGTTTATTATCACCTCGATTTTTTGCATTAGCTATAGAATTCTTTGCTAATAGTATTAGATCCAATAAGAACATTAATGGTATAAAAATAAAGGAAGATTTTGAACTAAAGATCCAGCTCTTTGCTGCTATTTTACTAACAATAGGAAATATAGAAAATTCATTAGAATGTATTATTAGTTCTATGAGTCAGTTTGAAGAGATCTTGAAATTAAGACTTAATAATAATAAAGTAAATGCAATATTAATTTATAAAAAAATAAAAAAAAAATATTCTAACTTTACTTGGAATAGCAAGCAAATGGAATGCCTCAGTATAAAAATGATGTCTAATAGTAAAGAAATGATGTGAACAAACTTTCAACAAGTTGTTTGCAAAATGTTAAGTTTAGTCACAAATTGTAACAAATTCTTCTTACCATAGAACAATTAATGCTTATTAAGATGGTAATTCTACTTAAAATATTGTTTGTCTTACAAACTTTATCACTATCTCCACCAAAAGATAATGGAAAAGATAAATAATATTCAACTTAAAATTTTTGGCTTTCTACTAAACCAAGTTTTCTTCATATAGCACATAAAAGGTTGGGATAATACTGGAATAAGATTCCATGATATTCAAGTGTATGTTACTTCAACAATTGAAAAAGTTATACAGTTGTGGATAAATTCATGTTATGATTTAAAATAGAAAGAAATACACCAAGAAATAATATTAGTAAATAATAAATCAAAACCAGTCATAAAAATAGTCCCTAATAGTTTTATCTAGTTATTAAAAGATTTTTGCATAAAAGGAATTACACCCTCTTCTCAAATTCCTATTTAAATAACATCACTTTCTCTTTACAAAAGTTAATATATTCTAACCATTGTATTAAAGACTTAATATTTTCTATGTTTCCAATTCCATACACAAATGACAGCTTAGAAACTCATAACGTGAACAAAATGCTAGTATTAAAACAACAAAGTAACTTAATTTATTGACATCAATTCTTAAATGGTACTGATATATATATATATATATATATATATATATATATATATATATATATATATATATCATCATCATCATCCCCTTTTTCCCATTTACATGGGGTCGGGGTATCGTATTAACTGTCGCCAACTCTCTCAATTCAGTGCCACTCTCCTGCCTTCTTCAACACTCATGCCTGACTGTCGCAGATCTTCTTTCACACAATCCATCCACCTCTTTGCTGGATGCCCTCGCTTCCTCTTACCTTCTTCCTGTCTGTCCCAAATCTCCCTCACCAGATTGTCTTCTGCTTTTCTACACATGTGCCCATACCATCGTAATCTGTTTTCTTTGATCTTTTCTGCAACTGGAGCTACTTTGACTTCTGCTCTTATGTCCTCATTTCTTCGCCTGTCCCACAGTGTGCATCCTACCACCTTTCTCAGGCACTTCATTTCCATCACCTCTAGCTTCTTCAACTGTTCTGCCTTTACTGCCCAGGTTTCTGTACCATACAGTAGTACTGGTCACACCACTGTCTTGTACACCTTACTTTTCAGCTTCTTTGGCATTCTTCTGTCATATACTACACCTGATACTCTATGCCAGTTGGCTGCAGCCCCTCTGATTCTAGTTTTGACCTCTTCATTCAGACTACCCTTCTCCTCAACCACCCCTCCCAGATACTTGAAGCTGTTTACCTGTTCCACTATCTTCCCATCTATCTCTATTCTCAGCTTCTTCTGATTTCCCCAATCTGCTGCCATTACCACTGTCTTATCTGTGCTTAGTTTCATCCCATGTGCCTTCAGATTTGCATTCCATTCTCCTATCCTTTGCTGAAGTTCTAGATCAGAGTCTGCCTGTATTGCCAAATTGTCTGCATACAGCAGCTTTGTTGCTCTGACCCCCTCCAACCTGTTTGCTGAAGTAGTCCATTACCAGTATGAACAACAGTGGGCTCAGAGCTGAACCCTGGTGTACACCCACTCCCACTGGGAACCCCTCAGTGAGGCCAAACACTGTTCGTACTTGAGTTACTGGGTCCTTGTACATAGCCTGTACTAATTCTACCAATGTTTCTGGGACTTCAAACCACCGCAGTACTGCCCAGATCAGCTTTCTTGGGACCTTGTCATATGCTTTCTCCAAGTCTAGGAAAGCCTGATTTGACTCTCTCCTCTTCTTTAGTTTCTTCTCAAGCATCTGTCTCAATGTAAACATCGGGTCAATTGTGCTGCATCCTGATCTGAATCCGAACTGTTCATCTCCCATCTTACATTCTACTATTCTGCGTATCCATTTATCAATCACCCTCTCCAGAACTTTCATGCAATGTGGTAGGAGTTTGATGCCTCTGTACTGTCCACAGTTGTGGATATCCCCTTTATGTGTGTGTATATATATATATATATATATATATATATATATATATATATATATATATATATATATATATATATACACTGTTGAAAAATTAAAGTCCAAATACAACCAAACACATTCAAAATTCTAAGAATTGATTAATTTTATAAATATTTAGGAATTTTGTGAATACCAAGACTAATAATATATTTAACTTGGATCAGAATTTTTCCCCAAATCATTGTAAACCTTAATAAATATCATTAATAATGCAATGAAAAATAAATCATATTTGTCACAAATTTATAAAATTCTTAAGTTTGATTTCACATATTTAGACAATTACTATTGGAACTACTTCTCAAAAATAATAATGAAGAATTCTCTAAAGAATCCAAGAAAATAATATTAAAATCTACAGATAACATTACATCTTCATTATATTGAAACATTTTCACTTGGAAATTCTTACACACAGCTTTTGTCACACCTAACAAAATTACAATAATGTATAAATCAAATAGAATTAAATTCTGGAGATGTGATTCTGAAATAATATCTAATTAGAATGCATATGATTTATGAATGTGAAGTCATCACCCCTATTTGGAAAGAAGTTAACTTGTTCAAGTTCTATGGTCAGATAGATGTAATATTTCTAAATCTTTAGTTTTGTTTAATACTCTGATTCCTGAGATAATTCCAAAACCCAAAGTCCCTCTTCTTTGGTCTATTCTTGCTATAGCCAGAAAAGTAATTAGTAAAAATTGGAAAAGTAAAGTTACCTCCTCTAGTGTTGAATTTATTTTTATGGCAAAAATTGTTTGCAGCAATGAATTGCATACTATAAATATGAGAACTTCTAATATTACACATTCATATAAAACATGGCTTAAACTTAAAGACTTGTTTGAAAAAATTCATTGTTATTGATATGTATAACTGATGTATTGAGCAGCTGTGGACCTACATAAAATTTTGTTTGATTTTATAATTGTTTTGTTTATTTGCTGTTTTAAAACAAACAAAAAAAACAGTTCTTGAAAAAAATTAGGCTGTTGCATCAGACCACTATAAAACAAGTAGATGGCCTGCAATCAGGCATCAATGATCATCTCTGCAATGTACTCATTGAAGGCACCAATATTGTTCACACTGATCATGTGTGCAAATTTTGTCAAGAACTTAAAAGACATTTTCTTGTTGTGGAAAAATTATTTGGTATTTATAAGATAAAATACAATATAACCAGTTGAGAAATTGACATTGATGCTTAAGAAAAAGAAACTCTGGTTTTACAATATTAATGTTTTCTTCATGACAAGAAAAATGCATTTAAGATTTGAATTACTTCTACAAGAATTCAAACAAATGCATGCATGAAAACCCCTGAAATGAAAGAGGTCTTGGAAAAGATCATTGAAAATGAATTCATAATTACAGGGCATTTCAAAACGTGAGGACTCAGTGAAGCATGGCAACATGATTCCCTTTAGCCAAGATCTATGTCTGAGAAGAGCATTCAAAGTAACCAGATATAGTTTATTTGCAAGAGGAATGAAAATCATTCAATGGCAGAAAAATCAAAGGTGCTGTCTCCTTAGATTATTCATATCATTGATCTGTTATCAGGCTTAAATGTCAAAATGCAGCAAAGGAATCAGATAATGAAGAAACATGAACAAACTTCTTGCATTCACTCAAAATACGGAAATAATGCAGAATAAGGTGGTTATTAAAGAAAGATTTTCATTCCTCAGTCCTCTCCACAAGCCGCACTGAGACAATGAACTAAACAAGATGCTGTATACCAGTTGTAATGCTTATTCAGAAATTTGAAGACTTCCAAAATGCCATAAGAAGATGAAGGTCTGTAGATTCCCATTTTGACCTGATCATTATGCGCGTGAACTCCTGGTCTTTCATTATGTTCTAGTTGGAGCTCATCAACATTCAAAATAGCAGTCTTTTCAAGAGGAGCATTCACACAGCATGATCTTTTGAATTTTTAGAGACATGTTTCTAAACAACTGTACACAAATTTGGTAGAAAATGCTATTTTAACTTTTTTTGCACTTTTAAAGACAAGGAATGGGTTGGAATAGGTAATATAAAAGGATATTTCAAAGTGGGGGCAAAGGAAAGCTTATGAAAGGTTTCATGATACTTGGCTTAGTGACAGTGAAGTGCATAAATGTGTTAGATATAACAACAAAACAACAAGTATGGGTGGTTTGCAATTTAATAAGGGCAGAAAGGCTAGTGTATGGCCACCATATGCAACTACTGAATAGTTGGTATTTTACCTCAGTAAAACCTAAAAACAAAAAAGCAAGAGGACGGTTAGTAGAACAGGAAGTATGACGAGAAAGAGACAGATTGCCTGCATTTGTGGATTAAATGTCAGAGAAAAGAAGATTACTGAGTAAACTAGTTCCAGCATGACAGAAAATCTAAAAGACAAAAAAAGTAAACAAGACATTGGGATTTTGCCTTTCTGGGATTGATTACAGAAAGTTATGGTAGTTGAGAGTGGACTGAAATTTATTTAACTTATTTATTTGTTGGCAATTGTTTACTGGGAAATTCTATCTAGGTCTGGAGTACCCTTTTTCAGTGGAGGAGCGGGGAGAAAAGCTCCATAAGATACATTTCAGCATTAGATTGATAAAATCCATTACATACATTTCAGTATTACATTGGTAAGTAACACAGAAGTAAAAATTACATTCAACTTACAAAGATGTGACATTTGGTGCAAAAGTAACAACTATTACCAGACGAGAATTAGGGTAAAATGAATAACAAATCAGATTGTTCCAGGACTCTTAAAATGAATGACAAATCAGATTGTTCCAGGACTCTTCCTAGGAAAGGGGAGATAGTGAGGGACAGAGAGTGAAGAATTATACATGAAAGAGGAGATGTGATCAGTAACAGAAAAATCAGAGCTGGAGGTTGGGGGTTAATGTTTCTTCATTCTGAAACCAGGATTAGAGCACGAGCACAGCCATGAATTTGTTAGAAATTGTTTGTGGATCAAGGAGGCTAGTGCTGGGCAGGCAAAAGGTTTATAAATTATGTTGTGAGTGACTACAACTTGTGTGAGGTAACTCAAGCCATCCGTGGGACTGCAATGCATAGCAGTGATGTGCATTGTATGGACTACTAGTAGCAAATTTAGCTATTTTATTACAGCATTCTTCCAGCTTGGTTTTGAACCTGATGTTTATGTTGGTCAAAATTAGGGCACCACAGAGTAATGATGGGATTTGGTAGGTGCTTGCTAGTGCTACTTTTGTAGAATTTCTTAGGTAGTATTTGTGTCACTATAACATTCCTAGTTTTTGATGATTTTTTTTATATTGGCAATGATGTGATGTTCAAATCTTAGTTTGTTATCTATTATAACACCAAATAGCTTTATATGTGGAATGATTTCAATGAGTGTATTATTTTGAGGATATACTGTAATTTTTTCTTTTTTTTTTAGGGTTAAGTAGTAGCTAGGAGTCAGTAAGCCAGAATTCAATGTTGGAGAAATCACACTGAGTTACTTCTTGAGGGGGGTTAGGGTTATTGACACTACAGATTGTGGTAGAATCATCTGCATACTGTATTAGTGTGCATTGAGAGTGGAGTATGAAGATTGTTAGTAAAGATATTGAAAAGCAAAGGGGCAAGGATAGAACATTGGGCAACACCAATGTCAGTGGGTTGGTAAGAAGAGAGGGTGCTATCCCACTACCCAGCTTACTGTCTATTACAGGGATAACTGGACAACCATTGGATAGCAGAGGGAGTGAGGCCAACGGTATAGAGTTGTAGTCATTTTGGATGTGCGGTCTAGAAAGAGTGAGGAGACTAGTTACCCAGAGTCTCTAGCTTTATTGATGATGTTGAGGAAGGCTGTGGTAATACGATGAGCAGGTCTAAAACCATGTTGAGTTAAAGTGAGCAGATAATTTTGGACTAAATGTTTAAGAAACTGTTTGTGTATTAATTTTCTACAATTCAGAAGAGTTGGGATAGGAAGGCCATGGGTTGAAAATTAAACATATCATTTGAGTTTCTGCCTTTATGAAGTGGAATGATATGTTACGATTTCCATAATTTTGGAGCATAAGATTCTTAGATTGACCTGTCAATTAGTAAGCTAATCGGGTAAGCTATAGCCTCTGTGTCAGTCTTAAGATATTCAGCAGGGTGGTTATAAGCAGAGATTGAACAATGCTTTAGTTTATTTTTTTTAGAAACATTTTTTATATAACTGGTGAGAACAAGAAGAAGTAAAAAAATGAGGTAGGTTAGAGGTAGGATCTCAGACTGATAGGGTGAAGGATATTGGAACTGAAGGGAAAGTTTGTAGCAGTAGAGGAAGAAGCATTAGAGGTAAAAGATAAGAGGGATGTAGTGTTGTGTGGGGGTAATGCAGGTGTAAGGGTCTTATTTCTGGTTAGATCAGTTATACTGTTGATAAAATGTATGTTGAAAAAGGCCATGATTTGAAGTGGAGATTGGTCAGGATATGACTAAGGGCCATTTTAGTTCCCAGTAGTGAGTTATTGATGACCACATTTTTTTTGGGTTATGGCTATGGACAGTTTGTATGTTGTTGCAGTGCTACTTTTTGTCCATGGTAACATGCTTTTTGACTAGGTTACTTTGCTGTCTGTATTTTAGTAGACTAGAGCTTAGGTCTCTGCAGCTACCCATTCCAGGGACCTAAATATGGCCTGCGACTTGAATAGGACATGCTGGAGGGACATATTTGTCTCCCAGCAACTGCCATGTCTTTGGAATAGGTTGCCAATTCATGTGAAGCAGAGCAGCTCTATGACACTGTTCAAAAGGAACCTGGAAGATTGTCTGGGGCACAATAAATTCTCACCAGGGATAGTGCCCACAACCGTCCTGGGCATGGGCAGTCATTACCAAATGCAAACCTGAATTGACCTATCATAATGCTCTATCAGTTGCTGCTAGAAATCCCAATTTAAGAAGAACAAGAAAACCTTTCTCTAACTGGTATACCATGCTAAAGCTTTGCACTCTAAAGTGCCTGAAGTATCCATGGATTCTCAATCAAGTCCACTCAGGAAGCAAAATTATAGCTTCATGCGCACAGATACATATTCAGACATTACATACCTTGCAACCAGGCTGCTATCAAAGATTTGTAGTTTAGTGCAGAAGCACTTGGGGTCTGCTAGGCTGTATGCATGAGCATAGTGGAAATGTTCACCATCCGGCAGACAAAGGTGTGACTGCAGGCTCTTTGCACACGTGGCATATGTATTCTGACCAAAGATGCCATTGACAGAATGTATATGGAGTAGGTGTGAGAGGGAGGGATGCATAATGGGTCTATGCACATTTGTGGTGAAGGATAGCCATTATGATACTCCATGCAAGGGATAAGAAATGGGACATTGCTGAGGGCATGTCCATCACAAGGATGGACCATCAGCAGAAAAATGCTCAGAAAGATGAAACAGTTCCTGTTGTCCTTGTCTGGGTAGAGGGAACTGGATGTTCCTAGCTAGTGGTGTTTTAAATGTAAGATCTGTGCTGGCATTGATCACCCCAGTATCAGTAGGAGATTTGCCAGGTCATTACAACCTGCTAGAGTCCCTGTAGATCAGGAGAGTGCATGTATGACAGCAGTGATTCACCAACTTCCTTCTGCATACATGTTATTTCAGGTTCTTCTGAGCTGAAACTGCAACAACCCACATGTCAAAGTATGAAGATGTCCATATTTTATATACATACACTGTTGTTTATGTCACGTAGATGGGAAAAGGCATATGTATGACTGCTGATGATGGTATCATGTATTCATGCTTACACAAGTTCTGCTGGCAGAGAGACTAGCACAATGAAATAGCATAAGTCTGATGTCAGCAGGTTGGCTTTGGCTTGCAATGATGGTAATGTGTACATGACAAATTCTGATGAATCATTGGCACTGCCTGCAACACTGGTGTAGGAGGGATCATCCATTCAGAGATAGGAGCTGACCACACAAACTCACCAGTGCATGCCTGACATCCTGCAACTGTGAGCCTTTTCCAGGTGTCCCATGATCCCCTACCCCACACAGCATTTGAAATGTGCACTGCCTCCAACATGTACATACATGCCAAAGGGGAAAGGCACAGAGGAATGCTACACCACAATTACTCCACGTTCATTACAGATTTGGGTATCCATGTCTGTTACAGTTCTGAGTAGCCACATCTGTTACTGATCTGGCTAGCCATGTCTGTTGCAGATCTGGGTAGGCATGTGTGTTACTGATCTGGGTAGCCATGTGTGTTACAGATCTGGGTAGCGTTCTGCATGTGCCAGCAGAAATGCAGATAAGTGATCCAAGCACAAACAGGTGCTACTAGCAGTATTATGGAGATCATGTGTGGACTTTATGACTTGCATGATAATGTGCAACTTGCGCACAGCAACATGGAGTATAAGGACAAGGAACAGACATTGCTGCACAGGTTTTTGTTGTCAAATGTTACTCCACTGGAGATTCAGTGAGATGAGTGGTAGCTTCCCTCATGTCTGACACTGAAGGTCATGTAGTCTGTGGTAATGGTAGGGTCCAGATGTGATGCGAGCAGGACATGATGACAATAATCATCCTTCACAGACTGTCACTTAGATGGCTCCACCATTAGCTACTATGACCATTCAACTGATAATCCTTACCATTGGCAGTATTACTGTTATAGGCACCAATGTTCCTCAGGTGAAGCACCTAGGATCCACCACCAAGTTTTCTGTAAATGGTCCTGCAGTTCTACTCCATCAGTATCTCCACTGGACGCACAGCACATTACTCTTGTTTGTAGCCATTTTCTGGGTTATGAGCAATAATGTTAATGTTGACTTATAAAACGGGAAACCCCATCAGGATGTGCGCACATACAGTTCCATAACTCTGTGCCTTCCCTGCCACGGATCACAATAAATTTTGTGACTGGAAGTCACCAAAGTGGATGTCATAATAATTATTATACAGCAACGGAATCTTACAACTGGAAGATGTGATAGTTGACTCCACAGAACCATGTTTCAGAGTAAGTGGATACTGAATACACCTCCTATTACTCTACCTCACGTGGCAGTGTTGCTGTGATATATCAGGTATCATAACTATCTGTAAAAGTGATGACTGTGGTCTGCATACCCTCTAGCCTGCATGTAATGGTTATGTCTGATGAACAGCATGGTCAGTCCAACTTGTATAGCCTGGCAGTAATAATGTATTCATCATGTTGTCTCTGCCGCAGTCCATAGTTGTTGACCAGATGCCATCTCTGTACCAGTTCTACCATGAATTTCGTCTACTTCTGTCTTTCATCTTATACAATTGCTGTCTGTGCAGCCCAGACTCTACCTTTACTCTTCTACTACTGGTCTTACTGCAATGTTGGGCTCTCTGGAATGTTTTCTTGTTGCACTAGCTGTAAACACAATGCCATATTATGCAACATGATACACACCACAACAATTTTGCTGCAGATGTCAGGTTTTAGTGACATATCTCATGTGACAAGGCAGTGGATGAATGAATAACTTCAGTTGTCCAAACACATGCTTCATCACTTTCCATGATTTTGCATAGGCTGTGTTGTACATTATCAGTGTCATTGTCATGGACTGTGGATAGTGGTTATGCATACCTCCAGGGCATTCAGCATTATATATACATGCTCCCTACCTGCACTATAAGAGTATAATATCATGTGTAACCAGACAATATATGTCCTATTAATTAGATGGCCCTGAGGGAAGTCACTTTGCACGAATCAATTTAGGTTGGATGTGTGCCAAATGAGTGAATCATGGGAACTGCTTGGGTGGCACATGGATACATTATATCTAATGCTGCAGGTACTGCACACTACCTGGCAATTCGGGGAGTGATCTGTCTCAGCCCATGTGGGCCAGGTTGGGCCTTGATTGCAGTGAGTTTGTAATTTATGGCTACTAGGATTGCAGAGAAAGGAGTTATGCTGCAATATGCCTCATAGTGGAGATTCTGTCTTCTGCAGCCCTGGGGAATGAGATTTGCTACTCCACATGCTGGAAAATAACTTCAAGGAATTTGTGTAGCACGAGGTGCCTCCTGTGCTAATACTGACATGTTACCCATAGGTAATTGGAAGGGAAATGCAACCATCCCCCCATGATTCCACTTGTAGATGACAAGGCACAATCATGTTATGTGTAGTCACCTTGTCAACACTGTTAAGGTTCACAATCCAGGAGGCTTTAATAGCATTTTCATGTCTTTCTCTGCATAATCTATCTACCTCATTTGCATGAAATTCCTCATTTCAGTTTCATTATGTGTTCTTTTGCAAGTTCTGTATACCATGCCAATTTTCCCCTCTGTGGCCATGTTATCTGTGTCTCAGAATCCCTCACACACTGCATGAACTAAACATCTATGAATACCAGTCTGCATCTGGTATGTGTACAAATCAAAATTATGATAAAATTCTCTTAAAAGTGACAACCTTCGGCTACCATCATGTGTAATTCACAATGAATATTTGCTTATTACTCAGAGATGTAATATGGGTAGAGATGAGGGAGCAACTGCCCTAGGCACAAGCTGTCAGAGGGCATCATCATCAGGTTTGAATGGTAGAAATGTGCAGTAGGGGCATTTATAAGTGAATGCCAGTACTGCATTTATGGCTCACCTGAAGAATTGAAACACTTCATGTGATTTGAGTTCGTGGTGACATTTATTTGCTCTTTGAGTGGTTTTGTCCCTCCAGGCCAGTGCCTTCTTTTCAAGAGAGACCAGAGGTGCTATTCAAATTGACTAGATAAAATTTGGCCAGAGCAAATAAATGCTATATGTGAATAACTGCAGCAAACTACTTGTTACAGTAAGCTGCTTCTTTTAGCTTTAGCAAGCAGCTTGTTATATTTTGTTTGCTCATCAACTTTGATTTGAGAGTGCACTGATTTTAGAATCTGCAGAGGACAAAAGATGAACTATTTATATTTAGGTCAAATATAATATATTTTCAATCATCAGGGAAGGGCAATCCAAACAATACCTCCTGGACTCCACTTGTAGATGACAGAGTTGAATTATGCCATGTGTAGTCCCTTTGCCCATACTGTTGAAATTCACTTTCCATAAGGCTCTGATAGTATTTTCCAAAGTGGTACAAATTGCTTTAATAGACTGCATTGTTTTAATATCATAACATAAATAAATACCTGTTTCATCCTAAATCTCATATTTTTTTATCTGATGCATTTGAACAGAGCACAGAATTTTCAAATTCAAAAATTAATTGTAGCTGTCAGTATGCATGTCTAAATGAAAGTACAGCTAACTACAGTCTGTAGATCTTTATCAAAATATCTAGCTAATAATACATTACTGCACAATGCCAGTCATTTCAGAGGTATATACCCATATATGTATGCCTAGAATACATCAACATTGTTTTTGAAAGGTGACAACCTGCAACATTTTTGAATAATCTTTTGGCCCCTGTCCACTCATAACCATCAAGTTCCCATCCCTTATTTACCTACTCATTCCCTCCACACACAGTATTCTAAGACATGGAAAGGAAGGTAAGACCCAGATCATGGTTGTCACTTATTAAGGGTTAGATTTTCCGAATGCTCTGCATACCACACAAACAGACAAGCACACAAACACATATACACACAGTCATGCGCCAAACAACTATGAACCATTCAGAAAACCACCAGCTCACTTTTTGCTACGCATTTGAGATTAAGAGGATACTGGAAGGACATGCAGACTTAACTCTAAAGATGAAGCACCTATGTGAGAACCAAACTAGATAACCAAGTACTGTGACTAGCAGTTGCTATGCATTCTCCCCAAAAGTGATGCGTTCAAGCATTTTAGTTGCCTGAAATAATTAAAAAGAGAAAATGAATTCTTCACTGAAAGAAATACTCAATATGTACATATTTCCTTGTCTTTATAAGCAAAAGTCTGGCCTAATTATAACTAATAGTTATATTTTCATGTACTTGTCCTTTTAGTTTTATCACAGAATTATGCTCCATGAAGAATGTGTCTTGTCTCTTCAGCTGTTTGTCATTTTCATTGTCAGGATTAGAAGGTGTAGCTGAGATATAGTGAATATCCAGTTTAGGGACTTGGGGGTTGTATCGTTACTGTTCATAAATTATCTCATTTCCCCTCTCCTGTCCTCTCATCAAGTGATTGTGATCTCCAGAGTCCATTGTCATGGTCTGCTGCTGAGTGTAATGTCAATGAGATAAAAATCAAAGCTACCAAATCAGGGATCTTTGTGTTGTTCCCAAAAAGAACAGATGGATCTATATAAGTGAGGGAACTACTTTAAGAGGAAAGAGTTTAATTATCTTGGATTCTTGCTCATGAGAGAAGGTAGAAAGGACTTGGGAAATGGACAGACTTGGGTATAGCAGTATCAATTCTACAGGCTTTATGCTGGATTGTACTAGTGAAGCAAGAGTTGTGTCATAGGATAAAGTTCTCATTTACTGGTCAGACTATCCACATGACAGCTATGGTTACATCCTTTGTCCGACAACTATAAGGCTGAAAAAGTCAACACAAGCAGTAGAAATGAGATGTCTTTGCATAGTTGCTGGTCTCATTTTCCGTGAGAGAGTGAGGAGACTAGCAGTGTGAGAGGAACTTGGAGCAGAACACTTTTATCCCAGGTTGATAAGAGTCACTTGAGATGGTTTGATCATCTAGTTGAGATGGCCCCTTAGATTCAATTATATCAGATACGACACACTAGAGGAAGATCCTGTGGAAAATCCAGGATGGATTAGATCATCTGCTAGTCTGTGAATGCCTGGGGATCCAACAGAATAAAGTAGAGAGAGAGGTCTAAGTGGTTCAACTTGCTTTTCCTGGGCCATGTTAGAAAACAGCATGAGAGACTTAACAATTAACTTCACCAAAATAAATTAATACAAAGCAATATGTAGTATTTAAATGAAAATCACCATTGCAAGTATTTTATTTTGCACACAGTTTTAGAAAAGTACCATAAATATTCCCAAGTCACAAAGTTACACATGAAAAAAGTATTAAAAGGGCAAAAGGATACCCTTAGCTGTGTACTGCTGCTGCTGACAGTCATGGTGGAAATACAGAACAAGATGAACAATGCTGAGGCCTATTGTAAACAGTGTCACCTACATAATTATTTAACACTGCAGGAAAATAAGGATTATCAAAACTGATAATTAAGCAGCTGCAGAGGAAATTGCTTGGCTTATTTTTATTTTAGTAGCTGTGTTATATTTCTTCTGTTAGAGTTTAAATATTACAGAGTACTTGTTTAACAATACACTTCAAATTCAGTTTAATGGTTGTGCATGCCTTACATTCACGTTCAAATCTGGGTCATTGGAAGGACAATAGATTTTACTTGTTTGTTGCACTGCTTAATGATACAGACTTGGGATTTTTTTATTTCCTTTTATCCATAATACTTTTAGGGAACAGAGGATCTGAACAATGTAATTTTCACTATTGCTGTATATTAAGTATTTTATCTAGCAAAAAAATAAATTATTTTACATTATTTATTGTAATCCAAGATGAAAAATGAGTCTCTGTGTATAAAACATACATACATTGGTTTACATTTCACTGGTATGTGTTATACTTCTGTCACTTACAATAATTCATATTCTAGCCTGTTTACATGTAACATATGCTCAGTGGTCAATGCAGGAAAGAACTTGTTGGCAATACACCATGGTCTGTAACAGTTAACCTCTTGTCTACTGATTTGTAAGAAAAAAATAGTAACACCAGTAATTCTTTAAATAATTTTCTGGTCTAACAACATAAACATTTGTCTATGTTCAAAGAGCATGGGAATTTTTTTTTCTCTATACAGTTTTCATAACATCTTTGAAATAGCTTTTCTGAACTAGATTTGCACTGATGCTATTGAATATCTGCTATATTTTGTAATATCATGTCGATGACCATCAGTCATTAAAGGAAATAATGCACATTATTATTTTTAGAGATATATTTTGTTAAGGACAAAACTTAAGCTTTCAAGTTGAGTTGAATAGCAACACTGTCAATTGCATTTCAATTTATTTATGAATTAATGTGATGCACATTGGTTAGTGGCATGCATTATTCTGCTTCTTTCATTCTGTCTCTCTCCTTTGCACTGATTAAAAATTCAGGTAGTCTTCTTTCTTCCTCCTAAACAGTTGCCACATAATTCCACACTGAGCCTTCCTAGAACCTCAAGAGTCAGCCAATAACTTCTTCAGATGTAAATGCGACCCAGCTCTGTATCCTTGTGCATCCTACAGGAGTCCCTATCCATCTAGATTTATAGGTTCATAGGTTTATAGTAAGTATGAGGCTTGCTGCCCTTGAGGGATATTTTAGACTTAGCCAGTTTCTCTACTGGTACTTGAATTAAACTATGCCATTTGGTGTTAGACTGGCCTTACCCATTCCATGGTCAATAATTATATCTTACCCCCACTAAGAATAACTGAAATCATAACATAGATTACTTGAGGGGACCTATGCATTGGATAAAGGATTTAGGAGTTGTCTTGGTTCATTAGCAGTGCAGAGTGAAGTCCGAGGGTAAATTTTCTATTACTCATCCAAGTTGTATATGGATAGGGATGAATTTTGTTTTATGTGGATGGGAAGTCTGTTCCAGAGCAGTGAGATCCCCTACAAGATATACCTGCCCCTCCAAACCATTCTGTTGATGTTGCAGAAGAGGCTTAGATCCCCTGGACTGATTATTTCTGATGCTATTTGACTAGCTGATGTGCAGTAGGGCCATCAGTACTGGGTTAGAGGATGCCTTATACATTAGACACTGGTTACCTCTTAGTAGTATCTATGATACTAAGTATACTGATAGAGCTTTGGGTCAATCCATGTAGGACATCTTGTTTAGGCATTGCATCTTTTAGTAAGGAATCTCTGTGGTTTATCCAGTTACAGCATGTACCTGAACAGACACATGCCAAAAGGGGCATTATAGTCAGTAATCAGTCTAGTAGTTAATGATTACCTGGCTTACAGGGTTTCTTAGACACAGTCCTGATTAACCTGTTGTGCATGTGCAAAACAACAGCACCAGAAACACTGGATTTAGGGATTTGAGCTTTGTGACATAAACAGTACATGCTGGTGGGACAGAAGTGTATCATAAAGGATCCTTCCACTATGCAATAGGCTTCACATCCATGTAAAACAAAGTTAATCCATGATCCTATTTAAATGAAACCTTGACAACTGGTTGGGAAATCTAAGTTCACCCCAAGTCTAGTCTCCATGTCCCTTATGGACAGAGGCTGTCAATAGGAAAAAAGTATAGCACACAACATTTGATATTATATTTTGTACTATGGTTGCTGTATATGTGTGTGGAAAAATACTGAGACACTAGGGTTGCAGTGCTTGGGGGGGGGGGCAACAGATGGAAGTATTGTAAATATGTGGCATATTGTTAGATAAAGCCCTCAGTTTGTAATGTTTACACATGTAATTTCATGTAGTATGCAGAAAATGGACAGTAAACAGCAGTAATACAGCATAATATAAACATTTACATAGCATGGAGAGCAGCAGGTTTGTGCAATGGTTATCAATGTTCATACATATGAAAGATACACATGTTTGCACAACGGTAAGCAGTGCACAAATGTGAGCTGCATTGCTAAAGCCTGACAGTTACTATTGAGTCAATGAAATATAGATGCAGCTTAACTGACTCTGTGGTAGCACTTGTAGATGTACTGATGCATTAATTTTTTGCACCAGATGGTACTGGGTTCGAATACAGGTGTATCTAATGCTTTAAATTACTTTTCATTACAGAATGATAATGCAATGACAATAAATGTTTATACAAGATGTGTTGCTGCATTTTGCCGCCACTCTCCATTGCTGCACATTGGTGTACAATGCACACCTCCTCACAAACATGGAGCCCAAAAAGTTAAGGGATCCATTGCTTTTTCTGCTACTTATGTGTGTGGTGTGTGATTCTATTTTTTGACCAGATTAAAGGTGTTACAATGGAGTAGATAAAAAAGTGGTGAAATGGAGGGCAAGTAGGGGGAAGAACAAAGTCAGACAGTTAGTACTGAGTCTCTGGAATACACCTGTTACTTAAACAACACTGTGGCAGCATGTGTTAATGCAGTTAATGCAGAGATATGTTCCTTTCTTGAGGCCAGATGGTACTGGGTTTGAATACAGCTGTATGTAATATAATGTAATACTTTTAACTACTTTTGTATTATTACTGTTGCTGCACGTTGGTGCACAATGTGCATCATTGCCCAGTAATGCACTGAAGAAAACAATTGGGGAATATAGGACAGTGGTGAAATGGGGAGCAGGGGGAGAACAAAGGGAGAGCAGGGCAGGAATGTGCAGGAGGGAGGGAGGAAAGAGCCATGTAAAGTGAACATATCTGCCAAATATTAACGGAATTTGGACTGTCACCTCTAGAGAGAGGGCTGACCAGAACACATGTTGTATAGTCACATTGACTGAATCAAGTGTGTCAAGAAGACATGTGTATCAAATGGAGATCTATGTATGGGAAGATTTTTTTCTGTAGGACAGGTGAACATTTTTTTTTGAGAGAGAGAGAGAGAGGGAGGAATGTTGGGGAGGGGACATAGGACTGTCTGGGTGAGGTAAGCTGGGAAGGTGAGGAAGCAATTGCAGACAGACAATAAAAACAAGAGACAGGGATAGTTTTTAGGACTTGTTATTTAGTGATAGATATAGTTAAGCCAGTGTCAGTTATATCTTGTAGGACAGATGGAGGGGAGAGACAGTTAAAGTTTGAACAGAATTTATTGGACAGTAGGTTCACTATATCTTCAGCCTCATTGTAGGTAACATCATTCACAATCAGCGCAGAAGAATAGAACCCCTACCTATTCAAGGCACTCAGACTACAGAACTCCGTTCTTTATAGAAGTGCCACAGCACAAGTCTGACTTTTGCATGGCTGCAGGTCAACTTATAGTGGAATACATTAGCAGTGCATGTTGTTGAGAAGAAGTTGGGAGGCCTGCATGAAATGGATCTGTAGCCATGTACAAGTATCAAAATACTGTGAATTCATGGGTACCTACAGGATACACATTTCTGCTCTTCTGCCTAGATACAGAGACACACACCCAATTGACTGCAGTGAAAATAGAACCTTTCCCCATCTAAGTACACAGACTACAGAACACAGTACGTTAAGCAAGTGACATGACACAAGTCTGACTTTTACAAGACTGCAGGTGAATTTATAATAGATGACATCAGCAAGCCATAAGGGAGAGAAAATGTGGGGAGACCTGCAAAGGCTCATAGCTTCATATGTATATAGGAGGCCACTAGCCTAATACCCCTAAATTGTTTAAAAACCTAGCTGTGTAAAAACACAAGTAATCTTATTGAGCATAGTTGGAGGGATGCTGTTAGCAAAGCAATTTTGTGAGAAGAACCAACTCGCCCTGTAAGTAAGGGACACAGTTGCCACCCCAAAGGTGACTTTACAATCACCCAAGTGGTAGTCAAGTTGCACTTGAAAAGGATCATTGAGGAGCACTTATTCACATGCAGTGGGAGCCTATTACAGAGGAGTTTGAGTAGTTGAGGGATATGTCTGTCCCCCATCATATTTTATTTATGTTATAGGCTAGGTTGACAACCCTGGGCCAGGTTATTCTTGCCCCGTTTGATTTACAGATGTGCATCATTTCCAGGAGGGCATGATCTGAGACTGCTTTGTAGGTAAGGAATAGGTCACCTCTCAGCAGCCTGCATGATACCGAGTACACTGACAAGTCTTTCAGTCTTTTCATGTATGTCATGTTTGGAGGCCGTGGAATCTCCCAGGCTAAACCCTATGTTTTCTCCAATTGCTGCAGGTGTCTGGTGAGGTAAAGACAGAAGGAAGCCTTGTACTTAATTAGTGGTCTGATAAGGGTAGAGTACACCAGAGGTATGACCACCCAGTCTTGGGTGTGATGTTAATATGCATGATGTGTACAATGCAGAATGTGTGTGTCACCACTATGGAAACATAGTGATGAAAGCGTAGATTGCCATCATGTGTTCCCAAGTCTCACAACACCATTTCTGAGCTTAGAGGGTACTTTGTATATCATAATTAGTAGAGGTACTTCATTGCCAATGGAGACAATTAGCCATTGTATACTTTAAGGTACAGTCCAAGAGTTTGGCACCTATTATTTGTGTGTGGCAGCTCCTTCCATAATATAATTCCATCATTAGGGGACTCTATAGTAGTGGATCCAGATACCAGTCATCTGCAAACTTGGTAAACCACAGACCATCTACCATTGCCTGTACTTCAGGGAATTGGTTTACAAACAGTTGAGGGCCCAGCACAGATTCCTGTGGTATTCTAATGGTAATTGGCTACTAGTGGAGGTGCAGTCCCCAACTTTGAGAGTGTGTGTTATGTCAGTGAGCCATTTGCCTATCCTTGTACTGCTGTATGGCTTAATTCTCACATGGGAGGTCTTCACTAGGACATATGAATGGGGGATAGTGTCAAACACCCTGGATAAGCCAACATAGGTGGTATGTCCTGTTATCCCTCATTCTGGTCTGTGGGGTCAGTATCCAGGAGGTACATAAGGTTCAATAAGCAAGGTGTACCCTTCACAAAAACAAAATGGGTAGGGTCAAGTGTGTTGAAGGCCACCTATGTCCCTCTGGATATGGTCCATGCTGATTCCTTCCATAGCCTTACAGATAAGTATTTTTAGGCATATTGGTAAATAGTTGTATATATGCATGTTATCAGATTGATGTGCATTGCATAGCACACAACATTTGATATTATATTTTGTACTATGGTTGCTGTATATGTGTGTGGAAAAATACTGAGACACTAGGGTTGCAGTGCTTGGGGGGGGGGCAACAGATGGATGTATTGTAAATATGTGGCATATTGTTAGATAAAGCCCTCAGTTTGTAATGTTTACACATGTAATTTCATGTAGTATGCAGAAAATGGACAGTAAACAGCAGTAATACAGCATAATATAAACATTTACATAGCATGGAGAGCAGCAGGTTTGTGCAATGGTTATCAATGTTCATACATATGAAAGATACACATGTTTGCACAACAGTAAGCAGTGCACAAATGTGAGCTGCATTGCTAAAGCCTGACAGTTACTATTGAGTCAATGAAATATAGATGCTGCTTAACTGACTCTGTGGTAGCACTTGTAGATGTACTGATGCATTCCTTTTTTGCACCAGATGGTACTGGGTTCGAATGCAGGTGTATCTAATGCTTTAAATTACTTTTCATTACAGAATGATAATGCAATGACAATAAATGTTTATACAAGATGTGTTGCTGCATTTTGCCGCCACTCTCCATTGCTGCACATTGGTGTACAATGCACACCTCCTCACAAACATGGAGCCCAAAAAGTTAAGGGATCCATTGCTTTTTCTGCTACTTATGTGTGTGGTGTGTGATTCTATTTTTTGACCAGATTAAAGGTGTTACAATGGAGTAGATAAAAAAGTGGTGAAATGGAGGGCAAGTAGGGGGAAGAACAAAGTCAGACAGTTAGTACTGAGTCTCTGGAATACACCTGTTACTTAAACAACAGTGTGGCAGCATGTGTTAATGCAGTTAATGCAGAGATATGTTCCTTTCTGGAGGCCAGATGGTACTGGGTTTGAATACAGCTGTATGTAATACTTTTAACTACTTTTGTATTATTACTGTTGCTGCACGTTGGTGCACAATGTGCATCATTGCCCAGTAATGCACTGAAGAAAAAAATTGGAGAATATAGGACAGTGGTGAAATGGGGAGCAAGCAGGGGGAAGAACAAAGGGAAAGCATGACAGGAATGTGCAGGAGGGAGGTAGGAGAGAGCCATGTAAAGTGAACATATCTGCCAAATATTAACTGAATTTGGACTGTCACCTCTAGAGAGAGGGGTGACCAGAACACATGTTGTATAGCCACATTGACTGAATCAAGTGTGTCAAGAAGACATGTGTATCAAATGGAGATCTATGTATGGGAAGATTTTTGTTTTGTAGGACAGGTGAACATTTTTTTTTTGAGAGAGAGAGAGAGAGGGAGGAATGTTGGGGAGGGGACATAGGACTGTCTGGGTGAGGTAAGTTGGGTAGGTGAGGAAGCAATTGCAGACAGACAAGAAAAACAAGATACAGGGATAGTGATGGACACAGAATATTAGGAGACACCATGATTGGGGTGAGGATGGGGATGTCATGTCATTCCGCATCTGGCTGGAGTGCCTGAAGTCTATATCTCCTCCTCCTGGTATTATGTGAAATGAGGGCGAGCAGGCTCCCCAGCAAGTGTAGGTGTGCAACAACAGTGCAGTGCACAACTCTACACACTATCCCTGGCAAATCAGAACAAGTGATAAAATCACTACCTCCGCCGCTGCTCCCAGAGGGTACCACTAGACCAAACTCTTGGACAGGCCTACCTGATGGCACAGGTAGTGCAAGAGCAGCAGAAGAGGTGCTGCCAGGTTGGCTCTGGACATGCTGTGCAACTGTACTGGAACCAGTGGAGGGGGGCCAGGTAGATTCTGTGGGGCAGGCATACCCCACTGTGCTATGGAGCATTTAGTGATGTGATACACATAGATGACATGGACATATTTTGATGATATGTAATAAAAATAAATAAATGAATAAATAAATAAATAAATAATAAAATAAAATAAAAAAGAGAAGATAAGGCTTGGGGGGAGAGGAAAAAAGAGATAAGATTAGTACCTTAATATGTGACATACAATGCATTGATACAATTAATTGACTCTGTTATATTAACTTTTACTTTTAACACTACCAAATCCTAACAGATACAAACTGTACTACAGATTGCAGCAAGTGCTCTTTGACATGTGCATCTATTGCACATATACCTGTTCTAATTATACAGATTACAGTTTACAGCAGGGCATGTATGCCACTGTTTTAAAGCTTTTACTTTAAACCTTTAAATTACACATAATTGAAGAATTAACAGTATTGTATAGTTGGAAAGTGTGGTCTTTGAACCCACAACCTCGAACTAAAGTCTAATATCGTACTCTTGTTTTGTACTACAAACCTAATGCATGCATACTTAGATTTACAGTTGAGATATGCATGCTCAATTTCATATTGTAATATTGTACTCTTGGTTTGTGCTACAGACTAATGCATGCTCAATTTGATGCAACTCAATAAAATACCAAAAAAAAAAATCTATCTTTAGCTTTTAATGCTAGAATAACACTACTATTCTGCTGCATACATACCACATGCTACCATCATCCTTGCCAATCTGGTTCCATGGGTTTGTACATTTACCTCACATTCCCTAGCAGATGTGGAAAAAACAGAACAGAATACCATTATGAATACCAGTCTTACCTATATTCAATTTTTAAGTCTTACAAGTACTCTCTGTTGCTGATATGTACATAGGTGTGGGATGTTGGGAGGGTGGCCTAATGGTTAAGGTGTTTGCCTTGCAAGCACAAGGTGCAGGGTTTGAGTCTCACTAGGGATAATTGGCTAAGCTTAAAATGGCTTGCAAGGGCAGTTTGCTTAGTACTAATCTATGAACCTATGTCTGCAGTCATAAATTCCCTGATCCAAAGGTCAATCCCTCTTCCTCCTCAGGAGGCCATTGTAGTGATGCCTACATTGTTAACCAGTGAGAGGCATACCAGTGGCACTGGCTACAGCCCTGGTTAAACTATCCCAAGCTTCTGACTTAAACTAGGAGCCAGAATAGTCCCCCTGCAAAAGTGTGGCACTGTGGTTCTTAACTAGGAGTCCAATAAAAATCTTCAACTCCTGGATACCCTATCTCTGTACCCTAAACCTGAAACCTTAAATGCATGTCATGTCTGCCACAGATCTAGATCAATGCAGAATTATGCTTTCCCACCAATTCCAGTCATTGCATCCACAGTGCTTGGCAATGCGCACCTCTGACCACAGTGTTTGCACAATGGTAAGCAGAGTGCAACAGTAGCAAGCAAAGCAAATTCAAGGTTATTGGATGTACAGGCAGTTGTGCATGTGTGTTAGACAAATGTGAAGGCCATGGCAGTCCAGATAGTAGAAATATACTTACAAGAATTTAGTACACAATATACCCATGGTCATGCATTTGAGAATAAATGTGATAATATAAAGATAAGTGAATATATAACTAACACAATACTAGTGCTTCAGCCCTAATACATATAATTAACACTAGCTACACCATGTCAACTGTTATAAGTGACAGTGACTATAATGGGAAGTGGAACAGCAGTAAAAGTGCATGGAATATGGTGTATTTGGATGCAGGACTATGTGTCCACACTTACACCTGTTGCCACATAAAGGTTGAGAAAACCTTTGTCTATGTTGCAGTTCATTGCTATAAACTGCAATGTCACAACAGGAAAACAAAGGTTGCACACCCTGTACTAGAACCAAAGACCATCTGTACGTCAGCCCTACCCTTACACCTGCTGCCACAGGCCTTGTCACATGACATTCCCTAGTTTACTAATCATTCTTAAGGTCACTCTGTTAACAGATACCCAGCATCGCTTAGTGGGTTTGTGAATGCCTAATAGTATTATTTGAATGTATCTGGTTTCTGTCTTTGACTATCTGGATCCTGTCTGTCCAGTTATCCAGTTTGCCCTAAGCAGTGCATCAACCAAACATTGCCCCCCCCCAAAAAAAAGGGAGAGGTACTTGAAATGAGAAAAAGCAATCAATGACACTAGAAAATGTTAGTACACATGAGATATTCTACTTAGGTCTGGATTAGAACTCTCTCTCTCTCTCCAATGTATCTTCAGAGGATAGGATGCATGCCTTATTCCTCTTTGCCACACAAACAGCTTTGCATCAAAGAACTTACATAAATATGCACACAACCAACTGCACCAGCATCTCCATTGATATCAAACCATACAAGTGTTATTTGTACATGTATTAGTTTTGGATGCAGTGCACCTAGTGATCACACAACCAGTCATGATTATTGCTTGAAAATATACAGCTCTGCCTTACACTTTTGTGTTTGTTGGCCATTTTTCATTTATCTGAGACATGCAGTTTGTAAGCCATTCTATATCTCTGGCCTTAAAATGTGTAAGGATATTAAGTGGAAATAATATCATATGCAGTTGCCAAGAAATGAAGGGCAGGTTGGATGTTAAGGAATACAACCTCTGACTTATATACATTTCCAACCTTACAACTAACGCTTTGTAGAGCTAACCTGACACACTCAGTGAAAGTAAGGCAGCCTTCAGTGCTGTTGTGTTTTCTTTTTCCCAACCAGTAATTATTCACAGTTGTAGTCCATTAAAAAACAACATTAAGGGACTGCCTGCACTATGATTTTATCTCCTATATGGATCCTGAATGTACATCATATAAAAAGGCAACTGTGTAGCTAGGCAAACTGATGGTAAGTAGAGTTGTATATGTTTGGAAGACTGCAAAAAAACTCTTTTCTTCAGGATTGATCTGTACAGAGGAGTACTGAACTTCAGAAGATATACTTCCATTTTTGTCACCTACATACTGGATATGCTGAAATGTATTTAAGAAAAATCTGAAACAAAGACTTTTACAGTTTTATCTGTATGCATTGGTTAGAAGTGTACTGATGGCATGGGCATGTTTGTCAAGCCATTGTAGAGGTATACATGACTGCCAATACAAGAAAATGGAACGCTGTGTCATATGTCCAAATGTTTCAGGGACAGATCCTCTGATAGCATTGTTAGCACATCAAAGATGGTTTGTTAGCAAAATGGGTCATTTGCTTGTTGTTTTGGGTGGGGGGTGCAAAGCTGAGTTACTGTTATGGCACAAACAAAGATGGACTGTTGTTTTGGGGGGAGCAAAGGTGAGTTACTGTTATGACACAAACAAGGATATGTTGCTGTTGTTACCCTCCTTGTTTTGTATCCTGCCTGTTGTTAGTATTTCACATTTCTAGACTGTTTTATTTTTCTCCAGTGGGTAATAATGACTGGCTACCTTTGCTGTTTTATTTGGAAACAGTTATTTTGTAGTTAAGTGATACTTATGTGTATTATCCTTCTGTTGTCTTTTAGGACACCTACGAGTATGCCACCCAGGCGTATTAATCCACTGAGAACCCCCTTCACTGATGCCAAGAACCAAGTGATTGTAGATGGCTTTAGGCAACATGGTGCTTTTCTGCTAGAAAGGTGGCGGGGAGATATGGCACATAGGATGCAAATATGGCAGTAGATAGTAAATGATGTCAGTGCTGTGGGTGGTCATGGCAGGACATACATGCAGGTGCATCACAGGGCCATTGACATGATCACATCCGCACGAAGGACAGCAGCTGCAGTGGGCCATGAAAATATGGTTACGGTGGGAGGGCCTACTAGGGAACTACCAGTAACACCCAGTAAAGAGTTCCTGGCCAATATCAGAGATTCAAACATCTTCCAGGAATGTGCAGTACAGTATGTCCTGGATGTTTTTGCAACAGTTTCCGAGACAGCAAGCACATCCTAGGAGGAGCTTCCAGGTAGGCTTTGCTATCTGAACAGTTGAATACTGTTGTATAGTAAAGCAATTAAAATCAATAAGTTAATTCTGTGTCACATGTCTTTTTTGGGGGGTATTGAAGATTGCTGCAGTTATAAGCTTGGGTTAGAATTGTCAGCCACATTCTCATTGAAATTACAGTTAATGGACATACAAAGGGGTAAATGTATTAACCCCTGTGTTACTGTTAATTGTGATGTTGTTGCCCTAACCTCTTGCTTAACTTTTTCCAGGACCATCTGGACTACAGAGGAGTTTCTCATCTGCAGACGGTAAGGCAAACATTTTTATGTCAATACTGCTGAGCAATTTAAAGAAATATTGTAGTGTGTGATATTGATTTCAGACCTGTTTTGTGTACTGCTGTACTGTCTGTAATCGTGGCGGCACTGTTAGTTTGTTAGCATATATTGCACTCTAGTAGTGCAGGTATTAATTTATTCCTGTGTTTCTTGCTTTTTATCACAGGTGATCATGACAGTGGGAGTGTGGGCCCTGTGCCACCTGATGTTAGTGTATTAGTAGACTCTGATTATTATGGTGGCCAAACTGAGGCACATTCAGGGGGTGCAGAAGCTGAATCTGACACTAACATTGACATGCAGCGATCCTCTGCATTTCCATCAGAAACAGCCACTAAGAATACATGTACCCAGCCCAGTGAGTCCACATATATTGGACAGGTGGAGGGCAAGGACATTGATTGTGGACATGTGGCTACTGTGTCTTCAGTGCTTGTTGATTCTGGCCGTAGCCAAAGTGTGGGAAAGGTGCCACTCAGGAAGATTGATGGGGTGCTTGAAGGGGGCCTGCTGTCCCTCCTCTACCTGTTGCAGGTGTCTTTTCCTGTGCCACTCAACATATGTTTAGGGCCATCATGGAGGCACTGGCATGTTCCCATAACTGCTCCAGTCAAATGCTCAGGGCTGTGGATGTGGTGCAGTCTGACATGCATGATTGCCTCCATTATGTTGCTGATTCACTGGATGAATTACACATTGGAATGAGGAGGTCTGTTATGGACTGAGGGGTGTCTGTCATGGATCAAGCAGTGTCTGTGATGGAACATCTTTACTCTGTAAATGGACCCATAGTGTGCTGTGTCCATCTAGGCTTTTTACCAACACTCCTCTACTGTAAAGCCCTTCCCTGCCTGGAACTACCTACAGTCAAGTCCCTTTGTAGGTGCCTCCCTCCCATAGTGAATTTGTTAAAGCTTTTTATCAACACTCCTCTACTACAAAGCCCACAGATCTTCCCTGCCTGGAACTACCTGCAGTCAAGACCATTTATGGGTGGCTCCCTCCCATAGTGAATTTGTTAAAGCTTTTTACCAACACTCCTCTACTGCACAGCCCACAGATCTTCACTGCCTGGAACTACCTGCAGTCAAGACCCTTCATGGGTGCCTCCCACCCATAGTGAATTTGTTAAAGTATGCACTGCTAATTTCTGAATGCAATTTACCTGCATTCTTGCTCTGCCATTGGCCATCTCCTTGCATATCTCTGGATCACTCCCTGCTTCCTGCTTCTCCTTCTACCTTGCCCCCCCTTTTCTCTACCTCTATCTAACTACTCCTACCCCTTCAGCTTATCTGCCTGCTGTGCTTCTCCCTTGACCCATTCTTTGTCATTCCTCCTACCCTATACAGTCCCTTCTGAACTTCTCTAGCCTTTTGGCCCATTTTTTCCTCTTCTCCTGCCTGCTACCTTCTTTTGTCAAGGACTCACTTTCTTAACCTCTGTGAGCTCTACCCCCCCTCTACCTCTCCTCCTCCTACTTCCCCATACTTACCTGCTTTACTGATTGTTTTTCATAGCTCTCTCCATGGGTGCAATCCCGCTCCATTCACCCATGCTGCGTTTGTGCTCACTTCACTCCCTTACCCCCATTCCCACCCACCCCCACATCAATTACTTTTATTCTATCCAATCCCTCCTCTTCCTGTATCACCACCCTATCAGCTCCAGCTTCCTCTCAAAACCACTCCCACCTTTACTCTACTCTCAACCAAACAACATCACTTCCTATTACCAACACAACCTTCCCTACCCATTCCATTACTCCCCTCTATACTCTTTAATATGCAACTCTTGTTCTTTATCATCTCTACTCTCATATCACTCTCTGTTCTTACCTCCTATCATACTGACCTTTCCCATCACTATGTATGTACTCCTACATCATGTGTCCTTGAACCCCCTCCCACCTCTAACACCTTCATTATCTCTCCATCTATCTTCAACTTGCCCACTACTTGTCTTCATAAACATACAATACTACAGATCTATCCCCTCTCCTTTAAATCCAAAACTAAACCTTACAACCTACATCTACTACTAACCTACTAACTCCATGCACATTTTTCATTAACAATATACTCCTCTCAGGAGACATCCACCCAAACCCTGGCCTCACCTCCCCACCTCACTGCCACACAACTCACAACCCTTCCACTTCATCACCCTCTCCTCACAATTCACACCAGCCTCATCGCCCAGTATACCTACATCCTCTTACAAACAGCTAGTCATCTATTCACTAAATATACAAAGTATCATTAACAAAATCACTGAACTACACTCCTAGATAGCCCACACCTCACCTCATATTCTAACCCTATGTGAAACTTGGCTAAAGCCACACATCTCAAATAACAAAATACTCTCACCAGGCTAAAACATTTACCACTCTGATTTACTCCATAAGAAAGGAGGTTGTATCACCATCCTCTATTCTGATGTCCTAAACCTCTCACCACTCACCCTCCCTACCCCTGACTTTCAGCCAGCTGAAGTAATCATCTTAAACTGCCTCCTTAACTCTCACAAGAAATTTGTAATCACTTCCATTTATATCCCCCTCTGGAAATAATATCCCAACCCTGGAAAATATCTTATCCTGGTTTTCCCACAACATTCACTATGAAACCCACATCCTTGGTGATGTCAACATTGATTGGCCCAATCTCAATACTGACTCTCTACAACTTGGCATAAACTTACAGGGCTTCCATCAGCTGATAATCACCCCCACCCGCCTTTACAAAACCTCTTGCTCCAGCTCCATGATCGATTGGATCCTCACTAACTCCCCTAACCTTTACCATAATCCATCTACTTAAGTGACCATCTTCCTATCTCCATTCTGAGACACTCTACCCAACTACCCATATCACACCTCTACAGAGACTATTGTAAACTCTCCAACTTTAATACCTCGCAATTCAACTCCATACTGTCTAGTATAGACTGATCCATCCTCAAGGAGATCCCTCTTGATGACGCAGTGTATACATTCAACCTCTACAGAGACTATTGTAAACTCTCCAACTTTAATACCTCCCAATTCAACTCCATACTGTCTAGTATAGACTGATCCATCCTCAAGGAGATCCCTCTTGATGACGCAGTGTATACATTCAATTGTATCTTCTTAAACACCTTGAACTCCCTTTCCCCCTCTAGGAGAATTAGAATCAAATCCAACTTTGCACCCCTGGATTTCTAAATATACTAGATCCATAATGCATAAAAGAGACTCTGCCTGGAAAGCCTGGATCAAAACAAAAGCACCACATCTGCTACAAAATTATAGACAACTGCAGAATCTTGCCAAGAAACAAATCAATAAGGACAAAAAAATCCTACTACAGCTCTCCCCAAATCAATACCTTATTCAACTCTCATAAGTTTTGGTGAACCCTAAACAAACTTCTTTCTCCTGGCTGCCCTTTCAACCCCTCCCCCTTCCCAAATAAACCTCCTTCAGAAACTGCTACCCTCCTCAATAAGCACTTCATTGACACAATTCAAAAAATCTCCACCTCCACTTCTAACACAACTGCCCCCCTACACCTCCTAATCCACCCAACACAAACCACTTCTCCTTTCAGTCTGTTTCTACTAACTACATTAAATCTCTACTTCTAAAGCTTAAACCCTGCTCTCCCTCCACAGACAATCTTCCCCCTTCCTTCCTCAAACTAGCTGCTGAATCTGTAGCCTATCCTGTATCCATTCTAATCAATAGATCCATCCAAGAAAGAACTTTCCTTCTCTTATGGAAATCCTTCTTCACAATCCCTCTACACAAAGAGGGAAATTCAACTGACCCATCCAATTACAGACCCATTGCAATTCTATCCCCTCTATCCAAGATACTCGAAAAATGCATTCACTCACAGCTTCTAAACTATCTCCTACAACAAAACCTCATTATTCCCACACAGCACGGCTTTTGGCCAAACCATAGCACCACTACTGCCCTGCTTTCTTTCACTCATACTATTGCTGAGGCCTGTGACAATAACCAACTCCTATCCTGCCTCTTCCTTGGCCTCTCCAAAGCTTTTGACACAGTCTCCCATCCTATCCTCCTATCTAAACTATCCAAACTCAATCTATCTCCTGTCTCCCTATCCTGGTTCTCCAGATACCTCTCTGGCAGGCTACAATCTGCAGATGGCTCTCATCCTGCTCTCCCTCCATTCCAGTCACAGCAGCTGTTCCACAGGGTTTTATCCTGGGCCCTCTTCTATTAATATTTTTACCAATGAACTACATACATCCTGTAAAGAATCAGCCCTAATCCAATATGCTGATGATTCGACCCTCATCTTCATCGGTAGCAATATCTCTGAACTCCATACTCAAACACAAGATGCCTCTCTATACATTGAAACGTGGCTGCCTGATAATCTTCTCATTCTAAACCCAAAGAAAACCAAACTCCTGCTCTTTCTTCCATGTTCACTCTCCCATTATAAGTCCACATTTGTTATCACTTCTTCTAATAACACCATCATACAACCAGAACCTCACACCAAGCTTTTAGGTGCCATCATTGACGATGAACTCAAATTCAACCTACATATACTCCATTGCATAAAAAAAATACCAGAAACTTGGCCTGCTTTATCGTAATAGAAAATTTCTAACTGCCACTAATAGACTCTCTCTGGCACAGGCACTTCTCCTCCCCTCCCTTTGTTATGCTGCCCCTGTCCTAATTAACATTCAGTTCACAACCCTGTCCAAACTACAACAAACATACCATAAAATACCAAGGTTCATTACCAACTCCACTTATAACTCACACCATTGCCTGGCACTCAACTCCCTCCAATGGCTTGAACTCCCCCAACTACTCCTATCACAATTCCAAATCATACACTCTGTTCTATACAAGCCATCCTCCTGCCCAGGTCTCTCCTCCCTGCTATCCACCTACACTCCCTTAGGACCCTCTGCACCTCAAACCAGCAGCTCCCAGACATCTATAAACCAAAGAAAACTGTGGGCAAATTACTCTATAAATGTACCATAGCCCAAGCTTGGAATAGACTTCCTTTAAGCATATGGTCCATTACCCTCCCATCACAGTTTAAAAAAGTGCTCAAACTCTATCTGCTTAACAACAAAACTTGCCCCTGTCAGGACCCCACCTAACTCCTCCTTTTTTCTTTATATCTCATTCTCCTTACAAGTCCACTTGTATTAGTCCTAACCTTTTTTCGATGTGTGACCTACTGGTATTTTTCCAGAAATTGTAATCTCTTAACAATGAATGATAACCCATTTAGAACTACTGACTTTGCTATTTTTGTGAATTGCTACTTGTTTATTTATGTTTGTATTTTTTTTCTCTCCACTTGTTTTTCTTTTTTCTTTTACCTGTATTGAAATAGTATTATTCTTGTATTGTAAATCTCCATTTACTGTAAATTGTTTTTAACTGGAGCTTTTCTCCTCGGGTCTCCACTGAAAAAGGGCTACAAGCCCAGCTGGACTAACCCGATTAACAAATGCCACACACTCAAACATACACCTACTTTCTCGCACAGTAACACACACACACACACACACACACACACACACACACACACACACACACACACACACACACACACACACACACTGTCTGTCGTATGAATGGCTAGTTTAAATTATACACACACACACGCTTTCTCTGTCATACAGAGAAATGAACCCCAAGTTTAACTAACCACATACACTCATTCACGCTCAGGGGTGCAGCAAGTAAATTCCATTTTGTACTCACCAACTCTTAGTGTTACCACCCTTGGACTCCTATCACTTAAAAATGAACACATCTCTCAAAATGCTGCCTACAGCACTTAATAAATGTAAGTAACATATTCATCTGTTCCCCTTAAAACTATTACAAATATTGTTTTAGATCAGCAATACTGCATCTGTTGTCATAGGCATTCATTTAGACAGTTGTAAACATAATATGACCTTAAAAAAGCCATGTTTGTATGAAACTCACAAAAATTTACTCAGTAGGGTACAAAGAGTATGCCTGGCTACACCGTTGGACTCAAATCATCTTATGTCTACTCTGACAATGTCACACTTTCTTGTGGAATTAACATGCAAAATCTTTGGTTCAGAAATTTGTCATTCTGAGATTTATTTTCTTTTTTTTTTTTACTTAGGCTCATGTGGCATCTCCTATTACATAATTTCACGTATATTTATATCATTATGACATGCTGCTGCTTCATATAAATTAGAAACAAGGAGTGTGACAAATTATTACTGGTTTTCTGTGCTGCATAGTGACTTCAGCTCACTTCTGATTCAAAAATCTGGTCAGTTAAGATATGGAAGCTCAGTTTTGACATACAACTTATCTATACAGCCATGAGGCTAAAGCATGTCTGTCAGCATTTTTGCTTTTACGCCATAGTACTGACTGTTACAGCCATTTGTGAATTGATGGTATGCAACATTACATTCAGGTACTGCAACCTGAACCTATGCTATGAAAATCCCTTCATTCCTTTCCTTCACCGTGAGGCATGCAACCCTGAAACTGAATGTTTATTTAATGACCACAGTAGAATTCTCTTCTATTGGTCAATAAAAGTTCTAGATCTTCCCTCCCAGCATACATCTATAGGTTGTGAAAATAGTCAGCTTTGCTCTGTTCTGACTGACTGAAATTTACCTTTTCTAAAAATGAATAATAGCTGGCTCTAGGTTTGGTGTTTTAACTGCACATTTACACAAATAAAAGTATAATTCATTGCTCAACAACAAGACTATGAAGAAAACTCCAATTAACTGGGAAATATTGCTTTTGTTTCAAAATATAATGCATGAAGAGTACTAGCTGGGTGTTGGAGCTACAGCACATTAAACTGTGTGTAAGTAATTGAAAGACAAGGATATAAGAAGCTAGATTGGAATTGTTTTATTTAGTAAATTGTGGTATCTGAAAGAAAATGTACAAAATCATATACAATTCCATTTGCCATTGTGAAAAAGTATTAGAATTTGCAAAATGTGTGTACCGCTGCAAAGTCAGCTTCTTGGAAGTTGTTTTCCTAGGTCATATGAGATGAGTATGCATTATTGGTACTTGTTACTGAATCGTACGCATCCCCTCTGACATGTCATTTTGGAAGCAAGGAAACATCTTTCAAAATTTGAAAAGCAATAGCCTCAAAAAATCATGCCTGGGACTTATTATTTCACATATATGTATCAGTTGATAAATATATTTAGTCACACTTACCTCGGCACGGGCTTTGGCCAAAATGAGTAAAGCAATTGTCACCTGTCAATATATGGCATGCATCTAAAAAAGATTAGATGTAGCAAACTTATGAGGTCATGTTAATACTTTGTATGTAATTTTGATTTTATGACTCTCATACAGCAACTCTGAGGTGAGAGCAGACGTTGAACTCTTCTAAAAACTGACAGAAGGAATATTTCTAGTGGAAGGCAAAGAATGATATCAAAGTGACTACATGACTGTTGCCTTGACAAAAGGGACTTAGCAACCTGTCTTCCATAAATAGCCACTTACATTAAAATATACCAATTTTTATAAACGATCTGTAAGTAGTAATCAGTGACCCCCCCCCCCCCATGTATGAATGCATTATCAGAAGAGCAGCGTACTTTGTTTCCAAATACGCTAATGAGTTTTAAAACAAGGTTAGGTACTGCAAATAAACACACTTGTAGAGATCTGTGCACAATTTAACATGAACTATAGATGTATAGATATAAACACAGCACACGTTTGTATGTCAAATTCAACACAATACTTTCCGTGTTGTCAAATGGTGTATGTACAAGCACATGTGCGTGCCTGTGTATGAGCAGCAGAAATATCCATAAAGTACCTCCACAAACTGCAAATTGAAGCACTCAGTATGGTGCTGCTTTTTGTGTTTTTAATGTAATACTCAGTATTAATGCTGATTCTGATTTCAAGTTGAAATCAATTCTCTTTAGGATACACGTGTATCGTGAACGATATCAACATGTATATGTCATTTCAGCTTTGTTTACAAATGGGTTTCACATCCTGGTTATTGCACCAGATTTTGTTGCAAATAAGAACTACATGAATTACTGAGGTGAAATTATTTCGAGTGCTCATCATTTTTTTCCATGGTTCTGTACTAGTTGTTATATGGCTAGTTTAAATTCCATGGTAAAAAAAGCCTCTTAAAAGCGAGAGGGCGCTCACCCCGCTCAACCTAGGGTTGTGGTGCCCTTGTCTGCACACTGAAATCTGGATTTAAAGGGACCGATTGGGCATTTGTGACACCCTATTATTTTGAGCCCCAAACCAGGAAATACCTAGGAATTATGTCCAGTTATAGGTATGCTACACCCACAGCAGCTGCTGGATTCCCCTGTGACTCCTCATCTGCCTGTGGCTGTGGTGACCTTGGCATTGGTGGTGGGATGTGATCCTGCAGAAGCTGTATTCTCAGGATTATGTCGAGTAGCATGGAACATACTGTGAATATTTCTGTACATGTCCATGGATTGTACTGAAGGGCTTCCCCAGATGTATCAAGGCACCAAAACTGTGACATCAGCAGACCAAACACATGCTCTATGATATTTCTTGTTTGAGTATGTGGCTCATTATGGCGTTCTTCCATGGGTATGTGTGTATTTCTGATGGGTGTCATCAGCCACAGCCTACATCCCCCAGTAAATGCCCCTGTGTGATATCCCTCCAGCAAATATCTGGTATATCTGGGAGGTGTGCCAGATATGTGAGTCGTGGTAACTGCCAGGGTTGCCAGCACACATATTCAAGATTATCCCCTTGACATTATACACAACTTGACAGATGACAGAGTGGTAACCCTTTCTGTTAATGCAGAGCTTACCCTATTCCCGAAGTGATGCCTTAATTTCTACATGTGTGCAGCCTATGGCACCCAGTACTTCAGGGTAGTGTGCCTGCATATTTCTGCCGTTCTCCTCAGAACTAAGGGGGAAATGTATGCGGTTACTGGGTTTCATTTCAGTATCTTGAAATACTGAAACACTGAAGCTCTAATGACCAAGTTCAGAACGACAATATTTCTGTATTTTGAAATACTGAAGCAGCGCGAAAAATACATTTAAATCAGCAAAAATGCTGTTTCTGCACTGGGGCAAGCCCCCTGCACCCCCTCACTTAAATATAATGTTCCTGTGATTGCATGATAGTGGGGACATGGCAAATCTCGTTTTGCACTTCTGCATATGGCACGGAATGGGAGATTTCCCTTTCCTCCACTGTAGTGCGATCTTGGAGTTGGTATATTTAAGTAGGGGGTGTGTGGGGGGGGGGTGCAGGGGGGCTTAGCCCCCTGCCTAAATGTTGTATGTTGTGTTTTATTTTTTTTTTATGTAGCACTTCTATATTTCGGAATACTGAAACATCAGCATTCTGGTTTCAGCAATTAGAGCTTCAGTGTTTCAGTATTTCGAGATACTGATGTGAAACCGATTACTGGCATGTTGCAACAAAGCATTCTGAAACTGGTGGAGAATCCTGGATGCTGATGTCTATGACACCCCAGCATGCCCCCTTTGGTCTCTGAAAGGTACTTGTAGCTAAGATTGTATGGACTACACATACCTTTATCTCCACTGGAATGGGTTCCACTCGGTTGGCTCTGGCTCTGAGCTGAGGACGGCAGAGGTGACAGAGTTCCAGAAATGTGCCCCTGTCCACCCTGTAGTACTCCACAGTTTCAACATCTTATATGTTGTGAAAAGTTAAAGGGGGCCTAAAACCTCTTCGCCTTCTCATCCTAGGCCTATTAGCAGCAGCAGCATTGGCTTCAGCCAGTAGCACATACAAATGAATTAAAGCACTAGCAGACCCTAGCATTCTGTCTGTGTAGACTGCTTTCCACATCTGTATTTAAACAGTTTTGAAATCCGCAGAAAAAAAACAGTATGGAGTCTACATGGCTGCTTTATAGCTTGTTGAATAGCTAAACAGTGTTGGATTGGTTAATTAGCATGCAATTCAGCTGCTTATGCTATAATTAGCATGCCACAGTGTTTACCTTGTTTATGTGGTTGTGCGCTCCTCTCCTTGGTGCTTACTGAATCTATAACTTTCCGTGGTCATGTGAGTATCACACTGCAACTTGCACACGGTGAAACATGACAGAGTAGGCTTTATTGAATCACCCTGACAGTGTAGAATCTACACCATTGTTAGGTGCTAATGGCTTGCAGCTGGGAAGGATTAGTATGACTGAAGCAAAACGCAGTAATGCAAAGATACCCTTCCCTGAAGTGGGTGTGTTAGTGAGGTACACTTGCAAAGTGTAACTAACTGCAGTGAGCTTTTAAACAAAACCCAGTACCCCACATGCATATTTCTTTGGCAAAATTGCACAGTAATGCCTTTGCTGAAAACTGTTGTTCACTGTCATATATTTGTATCACACCCTGTAAAGGACTGCATGTCTGATAGTAAAGCAGAGATAAGGGAAGGATTCCCAGAAAATAAAGAAAAGGCAGAGCTGCAGTTTTGCAAATATATTCATAAATATTGTGTGATTACTCATTCCACTAAATATGTTATCTACACATGTACAATCAGTTGACACTTTCCAACTCTATTTATTTATTTATTTAGTTTACATTTGTTTACCGGGAAAGTCCGACTGGATATATGTCCATTTTCAGCAGAGGCCTGGGGACAAAAGCACCAGAAAGCAGAGTACAAATACATTAGGAACAATAGAAACATTTAGAGATAAGTATAATATTCAGTTTACAGTAGGGTTACAAACTTAGATAAAACATAATAGAAAACATCAAAATCATGCGGCTTCAGTTTCAGACAATAATACACTCAGTTATGGGCTATGTCCCATCAAGAATTCATACACTTATTAGAGTATATGATTGAAATGTTTAGGGAGAGTCTGCAGTAACAGCGGGTGGTGATTAGCCGGGGTTTAAGCAGGGACATTGGCAATGCTGTTGGAAGTGTAGTTTGAGGCTTTTTTTGAACTGGGTTAAGGAGGATTGGTAAGTTCAGCAGGTAGCATATTCCAAGTTTTGCCTACTGAGTTGGTGAATAGAGAGTCCCTAGTCACATTTATGCTCTTAGTTGTTTGTACCAGCAGTTTGTCAGCAGAGCTTAGTGACCTCAGGTTGCTGTATGGTTTGATGATCTTATTTAGTGCTGGTGTTTTTTTGGGTTGATATAGTATTTTGTGGGTTATTACAAGTTGGTTGTATCGGAGAAGACTGAGCCACTTCAGCTACCTTAGTTATATTAGGCTGATACAATGGTGGGTCCTAGAGGTAGCACCTGTAGCAAATCTAGCAATATGGTTCTAACAACTAGCAAGTTTGGTAAGGGTGGCTTGGTTCAGGTTAGTGAAGAGGGGGGAGGCATAGAGGAGGGTAGAAAGTAGGTGGGACCAAGCGATAGTGGTTCTTGCAAAAGAAGTGTGGAAGGGTTTGATCCTGTATAGAGAGCCCAGTTTTTTGTTGATGGATTTGATGGTTTTATTGACATTTTATGGCGTTATCGACTGTGATGCTCAGAAGTTTTGTGTGAGTATCTTGGGATATAATTGTGCCATTGTTAGAACTTATAGTAAAGAATGTTATACTAGTTATAGTGGTTCTTGCAAAAGGAGTGTGGAAGGGTTTGATTCTGTATAAGGAGCCCAGTTTTTTGTTGACGGATTTGATGGTTTTATTGACATTTTATGGCGTTATCGACTGTGATGCTCAGAAGTTTTGTGTGAGTATCTTGGGATATAATTGTGCCATTGTTAGAACTTATAGTAAAGAATGTTATACTAGTTATAGTGGTTCTTGCAAAAGGAGTGTGGAAGGGTTTGATTCTGTATAAGGAGCCCAGTTTTTTGTTGACAGATTTGATGGTTTGATTGACATGGATATCCTATTTTAGGATGTTATCGACTGTGATGCCCAGGAGTTTTGTGTGAGTATCTGGGGATATAATTGTTCCATTGTTGGAACTTATAGTAAAGAATGGTAAGGAGGACTTGCAGGTGGGGGGAAAGATGAACAGTTTAGTTTTGTTGGGGTTTAATAGAAGCTGATGGTTTGCAAACCATTTTTCTACCTCATTGAAAGTATTCTGCGTTAGGGTCATAAGCTCAGTTGAGGAGGAGGTGGTACATATTAAAGCAGAGTCGTCCACGTATTGGATGCAGGTGGCCTTGGGAGTGATGGTGGGTAGGTCATTGATAAAGACTGAGAAGAGTAGTGGTCCTAGTGTGGAGCCTTGGGGGACTCCTAGAGTAATGGGTAGACGTGTGGATAGGGTATTCTGCCATAAAACTGCTTGTCTATCAGACAGGTAAGATGGGAGCCATTTAATAGAGCTGTTATTCAGTGACAGTTCTTTCTGGGTAACGAGAAGCAGTTGGTGACTGACCATATCAATGGCCTTAGAGAGATCTAGGAAGAGAGCAGAAGTAAGTTTGTTATAGTTTCAGTTGATGTTGACAGAGTTAGAGAAGGATAGGCGGGCTGATGTGGTGTGGCCTAAAACCATACTGAGAGTTGGCCAGTAGTTTATTTTGGGTGATATAGTGCATTAATTGGCTGTGGACTCACTTTTCTATAATTTTGGCCAATGGTTATAGTATGGCTATTGGTCGGAAGTTTGAGAGGTCTAAAGAATTCTCTCCTTTATGAAGGGGAATGACATGGGAAACCTTCCAGAGAGAGGGGATAGTGGCTTCAGTCAAGGTGCGGTTTATTATGATTGAGACAGGGTATGCAATGGCATCTGCCCCTTTTTGTAAATATTCTGGTGGGAGGAGATCAGCTGCCAGGGTAGTGGGCTTTAGTTTGTTAATTAGAGATCAGATGGTGGATGTAGATACAGGTTGGAAGACAAAAGGGAGTCGGGTAGTGGTTGTGGAGGGGTTTTGAAAGGAGTTGGTGGGGGGGTAGTTGGCTAGCTAGTTATTGGATGGTTTTGGTAAAAAAAAATGTTAATGATGTTAGCAGTTTTGTCTGGAGTTTTAAGGTCGCAGATTGAGGGGGTGGGGATGGATGTTTGGCCAGGGTGGAACAGTTTCTTTATGCCTGCCCAAAATTATTTGAGGTTTATTCTGGTGTTTTTGCTGAAGGTGTTGATAGGAGTTTTTTTTGTCTAACAGTGTGGCTTTCTTGGTATCATTCCTTAGTTGTCAGAATTTAATATGGTCAAGTGGGTCTTTGGAGGTGCACCATTTGTCCCATGCTTTGTTTCTTGTTATGATTTTGGTTTTGGTTACTTTAGAGAGCCAGGGAGTGGTCTTAGTTTTGGCTTTGAGGGTGAGGATAGGAGTGTGGGAATCTAGAATGGAGAGAAATTTAGAATTAAAGTAGGCTACAGCATCATCTAGTGGAAGTTCTTTAAGTATGGCCCAATTGCATGCTCTGAGTTCATTCTGAAAGTTAGTGGAGTAAAAGCTCTTGTTGTTTCTGATAGAGTTATATAGAACTTGGTGGTGGTTATCTACTTTATGTTTAATGATGTAAGTGAGCAGGTGGTCACGTATATCATCTGGGAGGGTACCCATGTTATACAGGTCTGGGTGATTGTTGATAAGAATCCAGTCCAGGATACTGCCGTTTTAGTTGGATTTATTTATTCTTGTGGGTGAGGATATAAGTTGGGTATAACCGTGAAGGTTTATATGGGTGGTGAGAGATTCAGAGGAATATTGTTCCAGTCAATATTAACATCTCCTACCACCATAGTTTCATGGGGGTATGTATTGATTGGAGGAAGTCTTCTAGTGTATTTGCATTGTTGCCTGGGGGAATATAAATGCAGGCAATGAATATAGATTTACTTTTGTTAAGCTGTAATTTGCTAACTAGGGCTTGATGTAAGTGAGCAGGTGGTCACGTATATCATCTGGGAGGGTACCCATGTTATACAGGTCTGGGTGATTGTTGATAAGAATCCAGTCCAGGATACTGCCGTTTTAGTTGGATTTATTTATTCTTGTGGGTGAGGATATAAGTTGGGTATAACCGTGAAGGTTTATTATTGAACAAGGGGGGTTGTTGTGGGGCTAGTGTGACATCTATTGTTGTTTTGAACAGAACTGCTACTCCTGTTTAATACTGGATATGAAATGTGAATTGCTTGTATGAACACTATTTGATTGCTATTGCAAAGCTATGTCTGTGGCAAAGAGAAAGTACCCACTACAATTGTGTTATGTAAGTGCAGTAACCTGATGGCTCAAATCCAGAGCTGTCTAATTATTTAAGCTTTGTTTCTCTTTTTATCCGTTTCATTTATTTATTTGTTTGTTTGTTTTATTTATTTATTTATGTCTTTATTTATCATTTGTTTACCAGGAAAGTGCAACTTGGAATGATCCAATTTTCAGCAGAGGCCTGGCTTGAAATGCTACAGACACATGTCTTTGTAACATGGGATGAAACTGGAGCACATGAAGAAAGTCCACATGAATGCAGGGAGGATATGAAGACTCCATTTGGGGCATGTGGCATAGTGCAAACATGGTTCCTGTTTAAGGAAAAAGTGAAAAATTTAATTTCAGTTGCTTTATAGACCGCAAACTTACATAGCTGCATTGCACGGCGGTCAGTACCATGGATGGTAATGACTGCAGAAATTCAGCCTAACTGACTATCTTGGTGGCACAAGGTATAAATATTATGTGCTAATAAAGAGAGAACAGAGGTAAACCAGGATCCACAGTACATATTTTTACTGAGTGGGCTCATAATGAGTATTTGCACAAGTAATATGTGTTCGCTATTGCCTTTTCCACATTGCCTACCTGACTGCAAACATGGTTCACTGCTTAAAGAAAATGTTAATTTGATGCACCCTCCTCTGTGCAAACAAGATCAGTGGCAAAGTGCGGCTGTCAGCCTTCTGGATGGTACTGAGTGGAGAAAATAAATCTGTTACTTAGCTTTCGCTGTGGCCCCAGGTATAAACGCAGTGTGCTCATGGCCAGAATACAGGTGAGCCAAGGTTCAAATCCAACAGACTTGGCATTTTAGTAAGGGTGTCACACTGTCTTTACTCTCAAAAGTTTGATTATAAAGATAATATTACATACCAATAGATTGATTGACAGAAAGGTGTCATTATTTCTTGCATACACATACTTTTATGTGTATCATAGCTCAGTAATGACTGACATACAAGCCCCAGTTGATTATGTGTTTAACTGGTTTAGCATAACAATGATGATTATGTAGTAAAAAATGCAGTTGCATATCTCTGATGGACATAGTAGTTTAGTACAATCATCTAGACCCTTCTCATAACCAAATTATAACTATAAAACAATGTATTGTGAGGTATGGATCATGACTTCAAACTCTATTACTAAAGTCATGCAAGTCTATTCATTTCCAATATATTGTCAGACATTAGTCCTGCATCACAGCTAAAAGTACATGAGAAAAGGCCTTTTAATGTCACACACAGGCAGGCCTAATTGTGGTACAGTGCCAGTCACTCTTTAAGCTATATATCTTTAAGGACCACTGTGTCAAACACTTCTTCTGTGGCAATGAGGAATAGTCACCTGTGTAGAAATGTATGCATTTTGTTCACATAAGTTTGAATCCCACCTTGTACAAATGAATTTTGACTGTATGCAAGTCCCAGTAAAATATGTGCCAAGTGATCCTCTTGATCCCTCCAAAGTCAGGACTTAAAAGCGAAGACATTGAGCATTTCATTGTTGACCACTGGACAAAATGTGACAAGGTATAGCATCACACATGCTAAAGAACACTGTGAAGTTTCACATCATCATCATTTCTGTTTCATAAACTCTCTTCCTCTTTGTTTGACAATGTCTTCCTTTGCTTACCGTCATGCAAATGCAGTTGGCATGGTTGTGCATGTTTGCGCACTGGTCCTAAAATGTATGATCACAGTTTGGTGGGAAACCATTGCTACTGTTGTTGGAGACCCTCCGCAGACATTACAGGCAATGGGGATGATGGTGCCAAATTCAGGGTGCACGGGGGGGGGGGGGTTGTGGAGGAGACCAAAATCTTTGTTGCACTCTTCATCACACACTACAGCCAGAGGTGCTGTAGGGGGGCTATACCAGGCCTCAGTACAAGGCTATGGCTTGGAACAGCCTAACCAAGGCTGTCTCCAACGCAACTGGCATACCACACACTGGGAATCAATGCAGGCACTATTACAGTGATATTAAGAGACACAAGTAGGCACAACTTCACCAGTGGCTGGATGAGGTGAAATGATATGCAATGGTGTAGATGGCCAAGCCTAGTATGCATAATGCTTTCATGTCTCTTCTTCTCTCACTCTATATTTTATTGCTGCAGTGGAAATCACAGCAAACAGAGAGATACATGCCGAGAGATTGGCTAGACTCATTGAGGCAAGAGGTATGTCTTCAGCACAGTGAACCTGACTGTATTAATTATTAAGATTCCATAGATCAGTAGCAACTTAAAAATGCATACTTTAACTGCAACAGTAACTAACCTGAAGATTCACATTAAGTAAGTATTAATTTTACAGTTGAAATGTAGCAATATTGGCTTTAATGCCATGTTGTGAACTTACTCTATAGTATCTTTGAAAGCATCAAGGGAATATGTGCATATTCCATAGGATCATAGGATCATAAAAGGTTACTAGGCTATTGGCCTTGAAGCCCTTATCAGCTTAGCCAAGATTTTAGCCCATGTTTAGACAAATCAGCACCCAATGCCCCTGTCTAGCAGGGACAAGGGTGAAATCCCAGGGGTATATTTTCTATTTCCCATCAAGTTATCAAGGCTGCACTTAAAAATGGGTAAAGATGTACTCTGCTTGATGTGGAGAGGGAGTCTATTCCACAGCTGGGGGAGTCTCTGGGACACAAATCTGTCCCGCCAACAAGTCTTGTTGATATCACAGATCAGGTTAAGGCCACACATGTGGGTTACTCAAGTGGAGCTTGATTTGCAGATATGCAGCAGTCCCATCAAAGTGGGATCTGTGATCATCTTGTATGCCAGACAGAGGTCACCTCTGAGGAGTCTGTATGAAACTGAGTACAGGGATAGGGCTTTTAGTCTATCTGTGTATGGTAGATGTTTGCTGCCCTGGATCCTCCTGGTGAGGAACCTCTGTGGTCTCTCCAGCTGCTGCATGTGCTTTGCGAGGTACATGCCAAAAGGGGCATTGTACTTAATAATGGACCTTATAAGGGAAGAATACAGGGATGTTATGACCTCCTTGTCCCAGGATGAGATACCCTTACTTATGAGGTGAGCCATGTAGAAGGCTTTCCATACAACAGAAGCAACACGGTGGTCAAAAGTCAGCCTGCTATCAACCTGGGTGCCCAAATCCCTCAAACTGATTGCATGCTTAGGACATTGTTATCAATGAGATAATTTGTGCGGATGTCACTCTTCTCAAAGGGGATGATGATGCATTTTTTGGTATTCAGCTTGAGGCCATGTTTCTGGCACTAGTCATTTGTCTGAGTGAGACCCAATTGGAGGATGTCCACATCACTAGGGGAAATGATGACAGCACCCAGCTTGCAGTCATCTGCAAACTTGGTCAGCCATAGCCCACTGGTTTTGGCCTGCACTTGTGAAAACTCTAGACCAAATAACAGAGGCCCCAAGACTGAACCCTGAGGTACGCCACTTGTTACGGGTCTACAGCTTGAGGTGGTTTCCCCTATTTTGATTACATGAGGTCTATCAGTGAGCCAGTTTGCTACCCATCTGGTAACATATGGATTGATGCCTAGCTGAGAGAGTTTATGTATTATGTCCAAGTGGGGAATAGTGTCAAAGGCTTTGGCCAGGTCAAGGTAGGTGGTATGCACCATCTTCCCCTTGTCCATGGCTTTGGTGACTGTCTCAAAGAAGTTGACCAGATTTAGCAGACATGACCGCCCCTTGATAAAGCCAAACTGTGTGGGATCAAGTGTTTGGAGGTTGTTAATGTCCTTGTTAATGAAGTCCATGATAATGCATTCCATGGCCTTGCAGATCAGGTTAGTTAGGCTGATGGGTCTATAATTTCCCAGATCGGTGGATGGTCCACTTTTGTGTAAAGGGGATGACAGTGGCTGTCCTCCACTCAGCTGGGATGAAGTCAGTCTCAGGCTTTGGTTGAATAGGGTGCCTAATGGTGCTGCAAGTTCCTGCCTGAGTTCACATAGTATGCAGCATGGGATGTTATCGGGTCTCATGGAGGCTGTATTTTTTTGCCTTGAAAGAGCAGTGATAACCTGTTCCCTAGATATAAGGGGAAGGGGGGAGGTACTGGGGATGTCCTAATTTACTGATGGGGGGGAGAGAGGGGTAAAGTTTTCACTGAATCTGTCAGCCAACAAGTTTGCTATATCTATGGCATTTGTATATGCGGTGTCCTAGATCACCAGTTCTGAACAGATCTGGGTCCTTCCTTTGAGGTTGCAGACATATGTCGAGAAGGTCTTATGATTGTCTCTAGTAGATGTGACCAATTTGGACTCGAAGTTTGCTTTGGAGGATTTCACTATTGCTCTTATTTGCTTGCTCAGGCTAAGGAGACATTGCTTCCAATTGAGCACCTGCTCCTTCTTGGTCTTGGACAGCAATTTTTTCCTTTTGTTATTGAGTTTATTTATTGCAGATGTCCAACAGACAGGTTTACTCTTCCTTGCAGAGGATGATTTAGTCCTGTTAGGTATTCCTGATTCCATGCATCTATATAAATGCTTGTATAGTGCTTTGGTGTAGTTTTGGATATTGGTGCCAGTTCCTACAGAGGGGGAGGGGGCTGTGAAGCTGTTTATACCATCCCTCAGAAGTCTGTAATCAGCTTTGGAGAAGTTTTTATGACTGATCCTAGTGGGAGGGGGAGTTGGGGGAGATGGTGACTTCAAAAGTGACCACTTTATAGTCGGATCTTATCAGGGAAGATGATACTATTGGGATGCTGCAGTGGTTACTTGTGTTGGTTAATATCAAGTCCAAGATATTATCACTCCTTGTGGGGGTATCAATTAGCTATACCAAGGCATTTGCAATGTTAAAATCAAGGAATCTCTGGGCATTTGTGTTCTGTCATAAGTAGTTTTTCCAGTCTATGTTTGGGAAGTTTAAGTCACAAAGGATCAGGGTAAAGGGTTGAATCTTGATTGATTTGAACAGGTTCAAATAGGTGGATTGGGCATCTTGAGTCAGATTTGGGGGTAGGTATCTAGCTATGATTTGAATAGGGGTCTTGTCAAGGGTAACTGCACCTGGAGTGTCTCCATTGCATCATACAGTTTGGCCAGCCTGGAGATGTGTATGTCCTTAATGTGTATTTAAACTCCACCTCCTTTGGCTTTACTGCCCACAGTTTGGGATCTGAATGTATGATAGGATGAGTAACCAGGTAAGGCTGGGGTGCTGTCCACAGCTTTGAACCAGGCTTCTGTGAATTCACAGATGTCAGCATTTTCCAGGTTTAGGAATGCTTGCAATGAGTGCAGTTTCATGTTTAGACTCCTAGAATTTAGCAGCATGACCTTTAATTTGTGTTTTGTTGAAATTGTTATGTTGGTAGTTTTAACTTCATCACTTTTCCTAAAAAAGGCACTATAGGGGAGGCAAGAGCCTTTTCCAGAAGCCTAAAGCCCAGGTGAGACAGATGCAGGACATCTCTGGCAAAACATCATGATCTGTTGATCAAATCTTTCCAGGCTGTCAGGTACTGGATCCCCTTGGAATGACACCAGCAATAAAGCCATTTGTTAAAGTCAATCATTTTCTGTTTGTATTGAGGCATCATTCTGGGTGATGGCAGAATACTGCTTAAGGCTAGGGACATACCTGGCTGGGACACATAATCAGCAAGCTCAATCATTTCTCTTTTCATATAGTCCAGAGAAGTATGTCCCAAGTCATTCACACCAAAATGGACTATGGCAGAGTCATAACAGTATCTGTTGTTGAGAGACTTGAGTGTGGATTCTGGCACCTGACAGACAACTAACCGTGACTTTCTCCATATCCAGCCTGGTGAGAGGCACATCTGTGTGTCTCACAATGGAGTCTCCTACAACTAATATGTTGGATTTATAGTGAAGCCTTAGTGGTTGTGAGGCACAGGTGTGTGGACTATGCATGGTATGTGGTGTGGAGGGCTGTGGAGATTGTGTGTGTTTTTGCCTTGGAGGACTCCTTTGTTTGGTTATGTTTATGTGGAGGACCTCCACATTTGTAGGTGTGTGTTGTGTAGGTGTGGGTGATGTTTAAGGTGTAGTGATTGTGTTGACAACCTTTTCAGTGCCAGATATACTGGCTTGAGGGGGGAGAACTTGGACTCTTGGTTCCTAATGTAATTGCATCTCTCACAAATTGTGTTCCTAGGTGGTGGTAGTAGTATATGGTTGTCCGCGTACATGAGGCATTTTCTACACTGTCTCAGGATGCCATATCAACCAGACTGGCAGGAGAAACAGTAGGAAATTGTCCATCCATATTTATCAGAATCTGAGGGACAATGGCCAGGGAGAGCTAAAGGGTGGGCCTAAAGCCCAAGTGCTTAAACCAAAACTAAGAGCTTAGAATAACACTTAAGAATAACACTTAACAATGTAGTCAGGCTACAAACAAGCAGTAATAAATGCAACAGAAAAGATGCAATTGAACACTTTAGAGAACAGCTAGGAAGTAGCAGGAAAAGGCAAAATGAAGTAAAAGTAGTAGTAAGGAACACAAATTAGAAAAATATAAGCAGCTGAATAAAGAGTATTTTTTCTTTCAAGGATTGCTTGTAACAATTCACAATAATTTTTGGGAAAAAGTGTAAAAGATCTATAGCTAGGATACTAATAAATTGCTTTTTATTGTAATAAATACTGAATGTGACATGTCAAGGTTCTAATCATATCTTCTCTTTTTTGTCTCACTCCACCCCTTATCACTCTCTCTCTCTCTCTCTCTCTTTTTATTACTTTATTTATTTATTTGATCACTTGCAGTCACACCATTTTGATGTTATACCTTTCTGCCAAGCAAACAAATGCATTTCAGCATAGGGAGGTGGGTCAACCACTGCAGCTCAGCCTGCCAACAACACCAACATCAACCATCTGTGGGAATCAGCCTGGCAAGTACTGACTCCACAATCTGGCCTTAACTGGTCCACCCTCATCAGGCAGCAGGGCCCTGGCTGGTGGTGCAGGGGTACCCTCTGGGAGTACTGGTGGAGGCATTCATCATGTCACTCACCAGGAACTGCCAGAGATGGTGTGAGATCTAACAGAATAGGGCCTTTGTGCCTGTATCTGCTGAGTGGAGAAGGGAAAGGGACAGTGATGACAGTTCTGGGGGTGACGACTAGATTCTCACTGTTCCCATGCTTGATGGGCATGTACTTCCAATGTCCACTTCCTGTCCCCAATCATGGTGTCCCTCATCCTTTGGTGTCCATCATTATCCCTTTGTGTATCTTGTATGTCCTGTTTGTATGCACTTGCTTCCTCATCTACCCTACCTACCTAACCCTCACTTTCCTAGGTCCCTTTTCCAGCACTCCTCGTTTTTTAAGAAAAAAAATGGGCACCTGTCTCAAAAAAAAAAAAGTCCCATATATAGCTCTCCACTTCGCATTTGTGTCTTTTCAACATACTTTATATAGTCTAATTGCCTATACAACATCATTGCATTGCTGTCACCCATCTGTGTTGTGAATGACTGTCTACCTGTGCACATTACTGTGTTGAAGACGTGGATATCTATAGTTATCTCCCATTTCCTTCCTGCAAATGCATGTATTGCTTCCCATTTGCTCTTCCCTCTGCTTGCCTCCCCATTTCACCACTTTCTTATCAATCCCATTTTCACATGTTTAATCTGATCAAAAAAATAGAATCACACACAACACACTTGGCCAGATATAGTCCACAAAAAAGCTTTCACTTTTTGTCCTCTACAGTTACATGGCATTGTGCACTGATTTTGAGCAGTGGTGAATGGCTGTTCACGTCCTATGGCAAAACCTGGTGAGTCTTTGCCAGTGGCCGCACTAGTTCTGTTATCTTCATGCAATAATGCTTAAACTCACTTCACTAGAGGTACACAGAGTTAAAGCAGAGTAAAGGCAGTACTGAAACAATTACAGTGATGATTCTTAGACTGCTGGATGTAACAAAGAATCACTTGACTGAAGATTGTTTTTTCCAATAGCATCAAGGGTTCAATTACAGATGCATCTCACGCCATTTCTTTGTGTAATGTTGTACATTTATGATATGTTTAATCGCCCACATCTTAACATTTGCCACATGTATGAGTTCTCGTGGAGATATATCGAATACTGTCTAAAAAATATTTGCTAAATGCATAACTGCTTGTACGTTTTACAAAGTTTAACTGTACTGGAGCTTTTCTCCCCGGGTCTCAGTCAATCAGTCATCAATGTCTGATGAAGCAATGGTTACCATTGCGAAAGCGCTCACCATTTTGTATTAAAAAAGAAGATTTTACTTTGTCGTGGTTCAGCTTCTTTATTCCAGCTACCTTCCTACTGGGCACCTGTGTTTCAAAATAAATAAATAAAATAAAAAAAAGAGTATTCAAAGTGACATCCATCCCCATAAATATGAGATATTTTTCCAATCTTGTTCTGCTTCTGATAAGCATGTTGTCCATTTCCAAACCCTTCTTTATCCCCATATCAGTCACTTCATGGTACAGAACATGGCAGATTAATAATGTGAACACACCAAAGACATATCCATGAATGGTCCATTACACCAAATATTGTTGTGTGTATGTCCATTTCTCTTCATATTCACCCCTTCACTCCTACCCCTCTTTACGTGTGTGTATCTATGATTGTAAAGGTCATCTCCTGGTTTCTGTATACTGTCATGACTCTGCTGATGGATAATACCAACATGTTACCTTGATTCAGTAGGTTATCAGTGCTCCTATACTGTGCAAGGTTTGTCTTTAACTTTTAGGATTACCTTTGTGTTATGTTCAAGGGATGATCAGATGTACAACATACGTTTGCATCTTATCAAGGCTTATAACCCAGCAGTACAGGATGCTATTAAGGACTGTTTTCAGAGGTCTCTTTCCTGTATATCTGTTTCCTATCCATCTGTCTACTCACTCTCTTACATAAGTATGATATTTCTGCCTGTCAAGTAAATTGTAAGGTGGGCCACAATTGATATAACTGTCAAAAATCAGTTCACACATGGTATCATTATTTTTCAGATAGCCTGCAGCTTCATTAAACAGATTTATATGGCTGTATTAATTATTATCACTCTATATCTCCTCTATCCTTATTTCTTGCAATTCATGTTACAGAGCATGACATATTCTGATTGAGAAAACACGTCATACCAACACAGCACTATGATGTCCCTGAATGTGCTAGGACAGTACCTCCTGTGTTTTCTACAGTTCTGTGTCTGTCATCAAGTCCTCTGTCTCATCAGAATATATTGTAGCATCTTTAGTAGGATGACGGATGAAATTCTCATCTACTATAATGAAGAAACTGTTCTTACAGTGAGGAAGCATACTGCACAGGTTTTAGATATCCAGCCCCACACAAATAGTTAGCATATCTGCTGAGTCATACTAATCATTTCAAAAGCTGTACCACCCCTTGTCATTTGTAGCAGTTTGTACACACAATTAACTTCTGATTTGCAGTGATTTGCTACTAGTTGAAGTGTACTGAAGTAGGTGTTACAGATACTATTAGGGGAAGACGCATACTTTACTGTCTTCATTGATAGTCACATTTGCACTTCTGATCTCATTTACGTAGCTAATGACATCCTGACATCATTTGTTAAAAAAAAAATGGAATCATTTGGATTTGAACCCTGGCTTCCTTGTATTCTAACCAAATGTTCACTGGCCTTACACCCTGTGCCACAGAGAAAAGAAGGCAGGTATATTTTCCACATTCAGTATTGTCCAGCGTGCTGATGGCTGCACATCACCACTAAGCCTGTTTGCAGGAAGGAAGGCATAGTACATTAAAATGTTCGCTATATTCCTTAAGCAGAGAACCCTGTTTGCTCAGTGCTCGACATTGCACAAGTAAGGAAGGCAAGGCCATCAGTTATTTATGTAATAAAACTTCGACCCCAACACTTCAAAGTTAAGGTACAGCATGCACATCATACTAACTGCCAGTAATTTCTCTCATAATACATCTTGTAAGCCTGACACATGAAACATTGACAACAAACAGATGTATTTTGTAGTTAACCCCAGTCGGGTCAGTTACTGTATGCCCTCATTTGTGTACAATTCGGCAATGAGCACCAATGTACACTGCTTCTTCACACGTCCAAGTTGGATTCCTGAACGTCAAACCACGTGTGCTAATATTTTGCCATCATCCATGAAAATCAGCTTCTTGTCAATGAGCTTTGTGAAGAGGTGTTCAGAATGTCTAACTCTGGTTACTGGACTGTAATCCTCCATTACATGGAAATAGACTCATAAACACAAGAGAAGGACAGTGACATGTGCTTGACTCAACACATGATTTCCGATATTCATTCACTTGCAAATGATATCTCAGTACTTGTGCCATTGTAAAACTGACTTCAGAATTACATAGTTTAGCTACATTGTTACATTTAGTATGAGTTTCTAGTGACAGTGGACATTGATCATGAATGATCATATCCTATAGATATTGTCAATAACTTGTATTGATGTGGACATACCTTTATTTGTATACAAAGACACATAACTCCACCATTGCACTACTGGTATTCCCTAGGTGAGAGAGAGAGAGAGAGAGAGAGAGAGAGTGTGTGTGTGTGTGTGTGTATGTGTGTGTGTGTGTGTGTGTGTGTGTGTGTGTGTGTGTGTGTGTGTGTGTGTGTGTGTGTGTGTGTATCTTTTGAATCTTTTCTCACTTGACTCCCAGTCAGGAAAGCCTCCTACCTAGACCCCTGAATCCAACATCGCCTTTTTCCCTCTGTCCAAATAGCATCCTTTCTGTGGAACACTGAGGATGTCATGAGTTCAAAGATGCATGAAGACATCATGAAGCAGAGCCCTTCCATGACCCTCCAAAAGCCATATCCATACCAATGGATATGTGATTGCTCATTCACTCATGGGGCGGTACCCAGTTCAATATGGACAGAGGCAGTCTGTAATAAAATCAAACATACACACATGCAGGCACTTACCCCTACTCTCTTCCCTCACCTAGAAATAGCAGCTTGGGTTAAATGGGATAATAATAGCTAGGTTTGCATGTACTTTTGGCCATTAGCCTAGTAATCTCCTATGACCCTATGAACATTATACAATTCAGTGTTGTTGTCACCCACATATGCTATGTTAAGGTGTGGATGTACTGTAGTTCTACAACAGTGTATTCCAGTCTGGGATATGAGCTACTGTATTGATGCCCCCTGCTGCCACTTGGTTATGTTTCTTCCATAACAGCTGTAGTAATATGCCTCCTGAGGAGTGGGATGTGGGATGATGCATATTGTTGTCTTTCTAAGGCACGTTTTCTGATGGTGGAGTATATCCACATTCTGCACAATTCTCATGCAAGCATCACAATGTCAGCTGTAGTATGGCACAGGTGTGCATGTGTATAATAAGCATCTGGAAATGTTATCTGGCATACAGCAATATTATGACAAAGTGATTACATAGGCACATACTCCTGGGTTCATCAACATATTGTCATGCTGTTATTTTTGCAAACATATGACATTTTAAGATTCACTTGCACTCTTGGTGAATTTATTGTATGCAGTTTTGTGCTGCTATTCACAAGGATTATAAAGGTATTCTCCAGCACCATTGTGTGACTGTCAGCATTTGTGTCATTAAGTGTTCTACAGGAACTCTATCCACTTCAGTTGTAATGTGTCCATATATGGTGTCAGGACCCTCACCCACACATTTCCACATATAGGCATATGATATGCAACTGATGTAATGATGTGAAATAGGTAGAGTTGTATGAATGCACCAAAACCCTCGGCCATACAGCTCAACCGAAAGGAGAATTCAACTCATTAATGGCAAACTGGATCACCAAAGAAAATGTGTTAAGCACTTTTTTTTTTAATTTGAAAAGTTTATGTTTTTTCATTGTTTGTCCCCTCTGGTGGGTTTTTCTGTTTGTTTTAAGAGTTGCACGAATGTGTTAACAGTTCCACTGTATCACACGTGATTAATACCCAAGGTTTTATTTTGGAGGTGATGTACAGCTTGAAATCCAATTGTAGCATAGGTACAGCTATAGTGTGGCTGTACTGTATCACAGACATACCACTATATCATATCTGTATTACCACTTGATAGTTTGCATGATCATATATGGATGGATGTTAGAATTTCATGGCAGTATAACATTTTCAGTGGCAATGTCCGGGGGTCAGTGATTGTGTGGCACATGTGTTGAGGTTTGCCATGTACTTATAGAGTGTGCTCCTTGTATTGTTTGGTATGTGTGCAATATTACAGTGGCAGCTTCCTTGATCATTTATTCTTGACTTTGCACTGTTGTAATATTCTGTGCAGATGGGCATAATTTATGCACTGGCATCAGTCTCACATGCTGATGTACCATTCATTATCATAGATCACTTCTTAATTCACACATCAGTTGTAGATGCTTCAGACAGTATACATTGCTATTATATGTTGCAGATGTATGCAATACCCAGTTTTGTGTAGGGAAGTGACTCATAATAGTGTGGTGTTTGTGTGCGTTGTCATCCATATGGCCAATATCTTCATCATGCAGGTAGACTTTAGTCGAGTGTATCACATTTGGCACTATGTACTCTCACATATCTGGTAGGCCATACAGAACTTCTGTTGGATGCATACCCATTAGGATTTGACAGTGCAAACTTCGCTTCAACATATTCTACTAGATGCATGTGTAATACATCTTTCTGTGTTGCACCCAGTAAATACACAGCTTAATGACAACATTACTGGCATGGGTTTGATTCTTGCAGAAGGAGATTGTGGCATATATGTCATGCCAACCTCTCAGTTCATTAGGATTGCCCCTGATTTCAACTCCAGGTTTAACACTGTCCCTCTTAAGCCCCCCATAAAGTGTTTCTTTTTTTTTTTTTTTTTTTTTTATGGAAGGGGGATGAATTTCCCCTTATAAAATACTCACAATCATTACAGTTGTACACGTCTGTTACTGTTACAATCACATATTCTGTTAATGCCACAGGTTAAAGGTGATAATATTTTAAAAGTGTCCATGATTGTGCCTTGTTTCTTTCTACATTTGTCTAGGAGTCAGTTGCTATGCGTCTCTGATTGTTTGAGAGCTATGGTGACATGCAGTCATATCAAACAAGTCATTTTGCAGATCTCCAGAGTATGCACATACCCCCTATTTTATATACCATCCTTGCTAAGTGTCCTGGCCAGTGAGTATGTTAGTGATATTTGTTGCAACCATTCACCTCCCTTGACAGGTAACCTTGTGTGACTATCATATGTATGTGTATATATATATATATATATATATATACACTATCATGTGTGTTTATGTCATAATATACTCACTTATATATATATATATATATATATATATATATATATATATATATATATACACTATCATGTGTGTTTATGTCATAATATACTCACTCAGGTGGTGTAAACAGCAGTAAGTATTGTGCTGTCTACATATCTGTATAATTTTATGCTACTGACTTGCCTTGGAAGTGTGCATACATTGACATATCCTATTTATTTTTATTTATTTATTTATTTATTTAACATTTGTTGACCGGGAATGTCCGACTAGGTTCCACAGAGCCTGTTTTCAGCGGAGGTCCGGGGAGAAATGCTCCAGATGCATGTCTTTGGAATGTGGGAGGAAACCGGAGTACCCGGAGGAAACCCACGCGAACACAGGGAGAACATGCAAACTCCACACAGAAGGCACCCCAGCCGAGAATCGAACCGGAGAACCTCTTGCTGTGAGGCGACAACGTTAACCGCTGCACCACTGTGCTGCCCAATGTTGGGGATATTTACATATTTGCCATGCCTTCTTGCTCTGTATTTATTTCTATCATTCCTGTCTGTGCACATTTACATCAGCACACTTTGCCTGCCCAGTGTACCTTTCTTTGTCATTGCTCTTGCCACTTACCCTCACCCTCCATTATTTTATTTTGCAAATAATTATTTTACTGTTCACTGCAATCAGTACATCTTTCTTTAATGTATTAGTACTGCTTTTATTGCTTTATTTTCAACCTTGGTAGTCATTGTGGCTGTCTGGTGATCTCACGGAGCAGCTTTGCCCATAGGAAAACTTGAATACTTCTTTTTTCTGTGCTTGTGCTGCTCTGCATGGTTTCCTGGCAACTTTACTTGTATTCCTGTAGGTGAGATGAGCAGCATGAATATGCAATTAATGCTGCTGGTCAAAATACTAAAACGTAAACTCCGTGTAGATTTTGGCAAAGCCTGTGTAGAGTTTATTGAATCCCTGTGGATGTCTTTGCTTAGTTTATTTGTTGCATTCTATAACATAGTGGGCATGGAAAACAAACCAGAAGTCTATACAAAAATTAGACCGCAACGGAAAGTGCCAAAAAACAAAAGAATATATATAAAGAAAAGTGCCAGAATATAAGGAAAAATTTAGAAAGCCCACAAATATAGTGGTAAATATAAAAAACTTCTTGAATAACCTTAAGTTTACCAAGATTTGACAGTGGACTGGTTAAGGAGAGGTGAATTGAAACCAAAAGATGAAAGGCTAATAATGGTGACCCAAGAAGGTGGGCTACATACAAATACCTTTATAAAGTTCTTTGAAGAAGTGAAGAAGCAGACAAATGCAATTTCTTTAAAGAAGAACTGGAAACACTTATGCATCTGATTGCTGGGTGTGATATATTCATGACTGATGGTCTATGTATGGAAAGGCACTATAATTTGACAAGACTGTTGCAGTGGGGATTATGCAACTGCTAGAATGTCGAAGCAGCTGAACAATACTGGACATCATGAGCTACAACGCATTATCAACAAGGATGAAGTTTATATCACATAAAACCACTTGCTACCAAAAGTTCAGAAAATACAGGAACACTAGATATAGTAGTCCAAGTAAAAACGACAAAAGCAGCATTGATCATTAAAATTGTTCCATCTTGCATGCGCCAAGTCTTGAAATAGTATAATTTGCAAGAAGAAATGAGAGCAGCATGAAAGAATAATACCCAGGTCCAGAAGAAGGAGTAAGAACAAAAAATAATGTACCATCGCACTTACATATACTACCAATACATGCAACCTCATGTCGCGTGGGTTTCCTCCAGGTGCTTCGGTTTCCTCCCACATCCCAAAGACATGCTGTAGCTGGATTGGACACTTTAAATTGGCCCTAGGCATGAGTGTGTGTGTACGTGTGCCTTCCGTGGAAGGTTGGGCATTGGGCTGGAAACTCAACACCGTAAAACTCCACTGCCAATCTTGAGCGGACAGGTGATCCACTGTGGTGACCCCTAACTGGGAAATGCCAAAAGAAGAAGAAGAAGACATGCAACCTCATGTATGCTTCAATAGGAGGCAATTCCTGGCACAATGCTGATGCTGAAAAGAGCACTCATAGCTAACATCAAAGACAGAAGCAATATTGATTTCATAACTCTAATCATACCATGACTTAGCTATGGGGGCATATTCCCATGAAGATGTGTAAAAAAATAAGCTTTTGGAAAACTGTAAGGGAGAAGACTGCTGTCTGTTACTAATCATTCTCTTGAAATAATATTAAACTTGAATATGTTTTAAAAGGACACTGATGAAAATGGAGACTGCTGTTGATAATGACACTTATTTTCATACCTGCATCACTGCAAAGGCAAACCCCACAACAACACAGGTACAAAATAAGGTTTCTATCTACAGCCCACACATCTTCTCTCTTGTGCCTTGAATAACACTCTTCAGTCCATGTCACAAAGAGCTCCCATGTCCTTTGCAAAGAAAGCTGTCTTATAATAGAATGAGTATGAGACGGTGTTAGATGGAAAGGCATTGTATTGTAGAGACTGTACATTTCAGCCAAGATATATTGGGGCCTGTGACATGAAGTGCTATTACTGTTAACAAACTGACTTCCAAGGTATTATTATTAGACAAACCGCATGGATTCAACTCAATTTTTATGCCAGAGTATTTCCTTTTTGTTTGTTTGTAAAAGTATCTCTCCATGTGCCACCAGACCATGACCTGTATCTCTTATTTACGTGCAGAAATCAGATTAGAGAAATAATATTGCTGTTGTCATACCTGATGATTTTCAGTAAATGACAAAGGCTCTACCTTTCAAAATACTAGCTAAACTTTCATTAATCAGGAAGATTCATTATGCATAAGATTAGTCAATAATAAAGTTAGACAGAACTGATTCTAAGTGCAAGTATTTAAACACATTTTTAAAAGTAAAATCACACATCTGTAGTTAACATCATGTAAATCTTTGTTTTTATTCCTCAAGCACATTTATTACCATGGTAAAGCACTACGCAGTAATTTCAGTGCCAAAAAAATAAATAAATAAAGCCAACAATGTTGAAGATAAAATGCTTTGTCGACATGAATGCAATGAACCAGGAACAATGTCAGATACAAACTAGTAACAGGAGCACTTTTTCAGGATAAGGGTTTAGAGGGTCTGTCATCTGAAAATTCATGAACAGCTTAGATGCTTCTGATGCAGTGATTCTGAAAGGGCTATAATCCAAGCAATAAAATATAGAGGTTGTTAGATAATGCTAATAGGTTTCCAGCTTTCTGAGATGTGTTTGGAAATTTAGGACAGAGTAAAGTGAACATCAAAGTGACACTAACTAAATTCAGTTACCCGTGGAAGATTAATTTACATGAGGAAAATAAAACAAGTGAGATCCTATCATTTCTGGAGGTTTAAGCAAAAGTAGTTCAAGGAAAAGCATTATAGCATATTGATTCATAACATTACTGTAGAACTCTTAAATAATGGAAATGCAAAATTTTTAGCCTGCTGGCAGAGATCAGTCATGCTTCCAGACAGGTTTCATTCACTAAACTTAGAGCTGAATAATATTACTGAACTGAAAGAGGGATTTTTTTCAGAAAATTCTGCACATTTCAAATATATTGATACTTAATTCATTATTTAATTTGATGACTAGTATATTTTAATTGCTAGAGCATACATTGAATATTTTTACTAATTTATTATGAAGTTAACTTTCTTAGACAAAAGGTGGGTGTAATCTCATCTCATCTGAGAAAAAAGGGGCCACATTTTGCAAATCTATTCAATTAACATTTTTGCCCAAAAGAGGAAAAAAAAGCCCATTCCCTCCTGAGGTTATAATACCAATATACCTGAAATTTCTAAATCACTATTTGTTGAAACATGCATTAACATTTCACTACAATATAATCACATTTTCACTTATTCTTAGTTTTTTTTCCATCTGTTGCCATTTAAGAAATTATAAGCTGATTAATATGTTGTAGAAAAAAATGGAAGGGTCTCTTTCTCTATTCAAATACTGTCAGAAATTATTTTAAATGCTTTTGCTATGATCTCTACCAGCCTAAGAGATTGTTTTTTTTAATGTGTAGCTGATGTTCAACAGTAAGGGAGGAAAGAACTAAAATATTTTATTGATGATAATATATATTTAGTCTATATATCTATATCTATCGAGATATATATATATATATATATATATATATATATATATCGCTCTCTCTATATATACATATATATATATATATATATATATATATATATATATATATATTTAAATACAGAAATACACACACAAATATATACACATACATGCGCACACACATATATAAAATTTCTATGTTTTTGATTTTATTTGTTAACCAGGGCATAGCAACTGAGCTCCATGCATCTTTTCCAGACTCAGCCTAGGAGCTATCACGACACAAGCGAAAAGAAACTAGATGAAAAAAAACACAAACGAAATGGAACCAGTGATAGCTGTAAAAAAATGTACTGGCATTCTGGTATCTCTGCTCATATCCCTTCAATGGAATAAATTACAGCACACCATGCAGCCTTTTATACAATTTTCAATAAATGAAAATAATTCACAGTTCAAATATTTAAAGTGCTCATGTTGCTTCAAAAAACATCAATTAAAATCCCAAAACAAACTAATGCATTTAATACATATAAATAATCTATAATCATATATTAAATATTTAAATTAATATCAACATTTAAACCTCCTGGAATCAATGTCCTATAATTTAATATACACCTACTTTCTAATTCCAATAATTTTGGGGGTAAAATTCCCCCATTCAATAAATGAGGTTTAGTTAACTCACTAAAAACAAATGTTCATCATATCCTTCATGTACCCTATGAACATGGTCAGCAATCGGACTATCGCAATTCTTATTCCTAACATCTCCCAAGTGCTGTAATATATGAACTTTTACCATTCTTTTAGTTTGACCTGTGTACCATTTAGTGAGAATACAACCACATCCCACTATATAAACCACACCACATAAACAACAATTGAAGTACTCCAAAGCCACGTACTTCCTACCATTGATTCTAAAACCAGAAATGTTCTTAACCCTGTCACATACCTCACATTTATCACACTTACACATGCCAGCCCTCTTACCACCTTCTACCGCCCCTTTTTGAGTTCAGAATCTCTTTTAAGTTACTATACCTACCATAAGAAAAGGTCACCTCCTTAGGAAACAAGCCACCCAATCCTTCATCAAAATAAAACTCCAGCCATAAGCTTTCTATCAATTGTTTCATCATGGAAGAAAAAGGGGAAATTTCGTAACAAAAAATATACTATCCCCATTATTTTCAGACATATCTTCCCTCCATGTCCTACTCATAATCAAACTTGCTGGTGGTATTTGGCTCGCCATACTTTACTCTACTCTTAACCTTTTCTATGTAGGCTTTGGAATAACCTCTTTCCAACACTTTTTCTGCAACTTGTCTGTACTCACTATCTCCCAAAAATTCCTCAGAAGTACGTTCATAAATTTAATTTATTATTTTTTATTTTTATTTTACATTTGTTAACCGGGATGGTCCGACTGAATGAGGTCCATTTACAGCAGAGGCCTGGGGAGAAAAGGTCCACATAATTAACAATAAGAAGAATGTTATTCAAAAAAGAAAACAGAGACATCATAGCAGCATTTGAAAATAGAAAAACAAAATCACATCAGAAAATTTACATATATACATTTTGTAAGTTCTGAATAGGACAAAAGTCACTACAAAAAAATTATACCAAGGATAAAAGATTCCATTTATCAATAACATGCTTACAGACGGTATAAAGTAGGAGAGAAAGTAAAAGATGGAGGAAGCACATTGTAGGATTATGTAACACATGGACAAAGCCAAGAACTTATAAAATGAGACTTAAGTACGTTTTTCAATTGTGTAGTATTTAATGCAGAAGTCACAGAAATGGGGAGGTTATTCCAGCTTTTAGATATAGTGTGTGAAAATAGAGCTTTCCCTGCAGTGTTGTTAGCTGAGGAGATAGAGAGGAGTGATTTTTTGGCAGAGCGAAGTGGACAATTTGCTATATAGTGAGTCAGTAATTGCCTTAGTGCTGGAGTTTTGTCAGGATGCTTTAGAATGTCATATGCAATGACTAGTTGGTAGAAGGTTAAGAGCTGTGGGAGTTCAAGCCACTGAAGCTGCTTTAGAGGTATACAATGATGGGTTCTAAAGGCAGAGTGGTTAGCAAACTTGGCAATTTTGTTATAACAAGACTCCAGTTTGTCATGGTCAAGTTTTCTGACAAGCGTCAGTATTGGTTCATAGGTTCATAGGTTTATAGGTGTGTACTAGGCTATTGGCCCTGGGGCCTTTACAAGCCTAGACATAGGATTACCCTGGCATATTGCTACCCGACCTTAGTTCCCAGTGCCTCTGTCGAGTAAAGGCACTGGTGTTATCCCCGGGCTGAATTTTCTGTTTCCCATCCACTCATCAAGATTTCTCTTGAAGACGGTCAGAGAGGTGCTCTGCTTGACATGTATGGGAAGTCTGTTCCATAGCACGGGCAGTCTCTGGGTTATGAACCTGTCCCTCCAGCATGTTCTGTTAATTGTTGTAATGAGGCTGAGATCTCTGGAGTGTGTGGTGTGGAGGGATTGGGATTTCTTTAGATGTACCATTTCTAACACAGCTGGGTCAGACATGGCTTTGTAAGTCAAGCAGAGATCACCTCTAAGTAGGTGATTTGAGACAGAGAATAGCTGGTGTTTTTTGAGTCTGTCCATATAGAACAAGTGTTTTTAAGGCCTAGGAGCCTCTGTGAGGTACTTTTTCTGCCTCCTCAGTTGTTACAGGTGTCTAGTGAGGTACATGCCAAATGGGGCATTGTACTCAATGACTGGCCTAATGAGGGAAGAGTAGTTGGAGACAATGACCTCTTTCTTCCTGGATGCAAAACCCTTAGTAATGAGATGTGCCACATAGAAGGACTTTCTGACCACAGTGGCAATGCGGTGATCAAAAGAGAGGTTGCTGTCAACCTGTGTTCCCAGATCTCTTATAATGTCTTCTGTGTTTAGTGGACTACCATCAATGTGGTAATTCATGGGAAACGGGTTTTTCTCAAAGGGGATGACAACACATTTTTTGGCATTGAGCTTAAGGCCATGGTTTTGACACCAGTTGTTGGTCAAAGGAGGCCATTCTGTAGGATGTCAACATCACTTGGGGAGTTAATAATAGCTCCCAACTTGCAATCGTCTGCAAACTTTGTCAGCCAGAGTCCTTTCGTGTTGGCCTGCATGCATTAACGTGGACAACTCTGCATACGGTAGTGACACCACCAAATAAGGGGGATGGGAACTGCTGGCATATAAAAAACTATTTGCTATCATTTTTTTAAAAGGCTTAAATTGGACTATATTGTTACTATCCACATATAACTGTATATCCAAAAGATGTGTAACCTGTCTACTAGTAGAAAAAGTGAAACCCAAACCAAATGGATTATTGTTCAATTGCTCCATAAACCCTTCAAATTCTTTCAAGTCACCATTACAAATAAAAACAATGTCATTGATACAATGCTTGTACCTTACTACACACTTAGATACAAAGGGTGTCAGGTACATAAATTCATTTCCATAAAAGCACATGAAAATAATGGCATAAGAGGGGCCAAAATGTGCCCCCATTACTGCTGCCTCTTTTTGAAGAAAGATTTGTCCATTGAAAATGAAATAATTGTGTGTTAAAGCAAATTTCAAGAGCCTCATTGATTCCTCAAGGTTTAAATGTTAATATTAATTTAAATATTTTACATATGATCTTAGAATTTTTATTTCTATGTATTAAATGTGTTGTTTTTTATAGGATTTGAACTGATGTTTTTTTGCAAGCAACATGAGCACTTTAAATATTTGAACTGTGAATTGTTTTCATTTATTAAAAATTGTATAAAAGGCTGCATGGTATGATGTAATTTATTCCACTGAAGGCATTTGAGCTGAGGTACCAGAACACCAGTAAAGTTTTTTTGCAGCTTGCACCAGTTCCGTTTGGTTTGTGTCTTTTTCAGCCTAGGAGATGCCACGTTAAGCAACTTGTGCAGAGGCACACAGGCAAATGGGAGGCTAACAGTATCAAAGCCTGAATCACAAAAGGTAACTTTTTAAAGCTCATAAATTTAATCCTGTGTGCTAACTGCAAGATAAGTTAGTGCAATGCCTATGTTACAAAGATTACATGGTTAATAAGTAGTTATTCTGGGTTGCTAAAGCCCTGTGTTCAACATGATTTCTGTGAATAATTGTACTATGAGAGGCCATGCATCACAAACTGGATGTATACTTAGCAGGTTGGCTCTGCACAGTATTCAATTCATAGTTTCTGATTCTATAAATTAAAGTTACTATGCTATAATAGTGGCTTTACATGCCTTAACCATTCTGGATAATAGATTTAACTGGCAATGTCATATATGTTACACCTGGGATCTGGCTTGAATCTAACATGGAATGGAATCTTTGCAGCTCCTACATCTTTATAATTTCTGTGGATTTTTCTGTACATTAAACTGAATCTAACAGTCAGCAAGTAATGGAAACAAAGGTTGTTACTTTACCTCACGTGATACAAAAATCAACAGGAGAATTCTGAAAGCACTTTCAATAGGAACGTAAATAAAATGCTGTAGTCACTGGTATCAAAAATACATATTATATACAGCAAAATAAAGGTTGCAGCTTTACAAGAACAGTGTTAACAAATAAAAAATTTAAAAGGTGAATTGTGCACTTTAGTACAAAGCTGGATGATGTTGAAAACCGAAAGCAGGAAAAAAATACAGGATTGTCAAAATGAAATCTTTTCAAAGAAAATGTATGTTAGTGACTAATGTATCAACAGCCATCAACTGGTAAAATTGACAGGATTAACAGGGTGGGGAAAAGAGCAAAGCAGTTATAAGTCTCAATCAGTTACATGCAAATTGATTTCATGTGTTTTTTTATTTATTTATTTTATTTTACATTTGTTTACTGGGAAGGTCCGACTGGACACAGGTCCATTTTCAGCGGAGGCCCGGGGAGAAAAGCTCCAAGTATAGCAAAATACCCTAGAGTAAATAACAATACTATATAATACAATACAGTGTTGTACAAAAACAGTGGCTGAATGTTCACTGCGGTTCGGTAGTAGTAGAGTATACTGCTACTTCTACTGTTACTGCTGTTACTGCTGCTATTACTACTAAATACTTCTACAGTAGCAGTGTTGCAAAAGACTGGCTACTTAATAATCCATACATGTATCATGGCATTAAAGCTGATGGCTTTACAGTCGGATTCTATAAGTTCAACTCAAGGCAGCTTTTTCAGAGATGTGTGGCAGTAGAGAGAGGTCAGACCAGAGTAAAGATAACTTGTCTGCTGTCCTGGGTGATCTAATATGTAATAGTAGAAGCAACAGTAGTAGCAGTAGTTATAGCAGCTGTACTACTAGAAGTAGTAGCAGTTGTAGTAGCAGTATTAGTAGAAGTAATAGTATCAGTAGTAGCAGAAGTAGTAGTAGTAGCTGTAGTAGAAGTAGAAGTATTAGTAGTAGTAATAGTAATAGTAGTAGCAGCAGAAGTTGTAGAAGTATTTAGAAGTAATAGCAACAGTAACAGCAGTAGAAGTAGCAGTAGTAGCAGTTGTAGCAACAGCAGTAGTAGAAGTATTAGTAGTAGTAGTTGTAGAAGAATAACTAGGAGTAACAGTAGTAGTAATTGTAGTAGAAGTAGTAATAACACCAGTAGTGGTAATAGTACTTGTAGTAGTAGTGGTAATAGCAGTAGCAGTGGTAGTTGTAATAGAAGTAGAAACATGTGTTGTAGCAGCAGCAGTAGTAGTAGCAGTAGCTGTAGTAGTTTTAGAAGTAACAATAGTAGTAGTTGTTGATTTATTATTATTAGTTACACCAGCAGTAGCAGCAGTAAAATTGTAGTAGTAGTTCTAGTAATAGTTGTAATAGTAGTACCACTAATAATAGTAGCATTATCATTATTCATGGGCAGGGAAAGAATTATGAATCTCCTCAGGCATTTGTATACTAGTGAAGGAATTGTGGCTATGGAAATGAGCCCATAAGGTGCACCACTAGTTAAACAGAGTGGGGTGGAAAAACAAATTGTTGTGAGGCATCCTCAAGAGAGTCATAAATGGTATGGAGTGTACTGCAGATAGAAGGAAGTGCAGCAGGGAAGTTTAGGTGTAAACTGCCCCCCCCCCCCTTTGCCTTTAGCTGGAATAAGGTACAGGACTACACACGACTGGAGAATGAAGAGGGATTGACCAAAAATGCCAGCCAAGAAAGCACTACCAGAAAAACACAGTCGTCTCTGAAAAATGTATGATCTTTGGTAAGAACAGGACAGGGAAGATGAAGGAAGTATTTAGCCCAGTTGCCAAAGAGGCCTTGTGGCTAAAAACTTTAGCTACTTAGGTGCTGGGCTGTTACTGCAAGTACCAACTCTGGTGAAGATAGTAATATGGTTGGCATACTGTAGGAATCCTTACATCATAAGCCCTCTGAAACAATAAAGGACAGCAGCAACATGTCTAACTCAAATTTAATAATACCAACTACCAAAAAATGCTAAGCAACTGCATGGGGGGGGGGGGGTAGTAAAAGGACTGCAGTACTGTAGAATGAAATTTGATCCAAAAGAGCATCAGGCATTTTGTTCCTTAAAGTGGAACAAACATAACCAGTTAATAATTGGAATTTTTAAAGAAGATGGCAACTGGTGGAATTTCACAGCATTTTGAATACTAATGCAGCCATGATAAACATGAACTGAGCCACAAAATGTTTGTGCGTTTGCGTGTGTGTGTGTGTGTGTGTGTGTGTGTGTGTGTGTGTGTGTGTGTGTGTGTGTGCGCGTGTGTGTGTGTGTACTTGTGTATGTCTGAATAATTTGGTTAAAATCTTGGGGTGACACTATTTCTCTGAGATCTAACATAGTTAAAGAAGGCTTTCTGGTTATATTTCATGTGGGTTCCTGATTTTACATCCTATCTGGATTTGTTTGATTTGATCATGATGCAAAGTTCCTTGTTTAATGTACTAACAGCATTTTTAGCTTTTTGAGATTTAGGTCTATTTTTGTGTCCAATGATTTTTATTATTGAACATGTTTATATCAGTGTTCCACCACAGTCTTTATTCTTGAATCTGGCATTTTACTTATTTCTGAGTGGTAAACACATCTATTCAACTATTCAACTATTTACAGGTACACAGAATTTGGCAGTAAAGGATTTACTATAATAAGTGGGGTTGTTGAGCCAGAGGGACTGTTTGACTTTAGCCTTCACATAGTCTTTAGTATTAGTGGATGCTTCAGGCTTCAGTTGTACAGTGAATATATCTAACTTGTGGTCCTATTTGTCCAAGGAGAAGGTTACAACTGGTGGGGAACAGAACTTCCCCATATCGGTAAAAACAAAGGGTAAGACTTTATCCCCCCTTGTTGGCTGCAAACTAACTGGTCCCAAGAGTTTGCTCTCATGAAATCCATAAATCTCTTGGTTTACATTTTTGAGGATGTATATGTCTCCAAGTTTATGGAGGGGAAGTGGAAGTCTCCTAAGAGAATGGTGTTTGTATTAATACAATTTATACTGTTAAGGTGGGAGATATGGGCTGAAGGGGAAACATAAAGGGAATCCTATAATTATGTATGATATGATAAAGGGTTTTGTTTATTGTAAGTTAGACATGGAGGAGTTCTAGGTCAGTATCTTTAACTAGTCTGAAGATGATTTTTCTTTTATGAATATGGAGACATCACCATCTTTAGTGCCTTTGTCGAATGCCATGGGCCTGTATGTGTGCATAGCACTGAAACCCTGTACTGATGGAGTGCTTTCACTGGTCTTGAAACAGGTCTCTGTGATAGTGTATGTAAGTAGTGGAGCTTCTTTTTAAGGCTCTTAACCTTGAGCAACAATACTTTAATGCTATTCAGATCCTGTTTAGTTAAATTGTAAGCTTTAGAAGACTGATATTACCAAAAAAGGCACTGTAGGGATGGACAAGGGATTAGCCAATATAAAAAAAAAAAAAAAACACTTGGGTGGGAGAAGTAAGTCATCCTGGCAAACAGTTTGGACTGTTTGACATCTTTTCCAAGGCTGATATGCAGATTTGTTGCTCAGATGCTAATGCCTAGTGCCATTCCCTGATATAGTACCCCTCATCTCTAAGGACATCTTATGCTTTTAAAAAACTTAGCAATATGTTTTGCAGTAAACAGATAGCTACAACTTATTTACTTCAGCATTACAAGCAAAAAATAGTATTGAAATTCATTTTTGTATAAGTATTGCACTAACATTCATTAAGCATCTCCAAAGTGCACCCTCTAACACCTTGCATCCCGGGTGGCTACGCACTGTATCACTGTCCTACCATAGCTATACTACCTCTGATAAGTATTTTACCTCCTTTTAATGACACCAGAAGCTGTGCCAATTTTTGAAATAAATAAACTTTTATTTACATTGCTGCATTATTCTTTGTGATAGTAAAGTATTTACTCAGCACTAGGTCCATACCAGCCTCAGACATATAATCCAAGTGTTCCATGTCTTCTGAGTGCTCCATTTCTTCTGAGTGCTCCATTTCTTCCGAGTGCTCCATGTCTTCCAAGTGCTGCATGTCTTCTGAGTTCTCAATGTCTTCTGAATGCTCCATGTCTTCTGAGTGCTCAATTTTTTCCAAGTGCTCCATATCTCTCTTTATATAGTCTAAGGAGGTACATCTCTAGTCATTGACACCCACCTCTACTATGACTTCAGCACTCGTGTGATGTGGTGAATCCCTGCACCTGATTGGGAACTGACTGTGACCATGTCTTTCAACCGCCTGGTGAGTGGTGTGTCTCACTATGGAGTCACGTACATCTAGGATACTGGTTTGTGTGGATTTTTGCTAAATAGCTTTTGAAAGTGCAACAGTGTGACTCTTAGACATATGTTTCATGGTGGTTTCTGTATGTGTTGTGTGCTTGAGAGGTTGCTGAGGACATTTGTTTCTTAGGTTATATTTAGGAGGCCTTTGTGGTATAGGTCAGCTATCTTTAAGAGCCTTATCATCTTTAGATGTACTTAATTGGTCCAGGCTGTGTTTGTTTCCTTTGGTGTGAGGCTGTGTGATACTAACAATCTGCTTGTCATTTGCTGTGCATTGCTAGAGATGTTTACCTCCAATAACATTGAATAACTACATTATTCTGCTGGTTTAGATTGTAGCTGGTAGTCAGTAAGCATGAGATAGTTCAGCTAAAGACTGAATTTATTTAGACACAGGATTAATCAACTAGAGACTGAACAGTCATGTGGTATAACATAACTGATGAAGGTTTGGGCTTTTAATGAAATGTATTGACAAACAATAATAAGACTGATGAAAGCATTTGTAAGTTATTGACTTGAAACAAGAAAATTTACTTTTGTGGACATTATTAAAATGTGAAGAGGGGATGATGTGATTTTAGAACACTAAAAAACATTGTTACAAGATATTCAGTCAGACTAGCAGAAGTACTATTAATCAGCATACATTATAATGCATACATTTTCATTTTATCATTTTTAAAATTAGTTGCTAGAATCAAATGTATCTAGTAACTCCTTGAACTTTAACTACGTACTGTAGTATGAGGTGGTTTTCTTAGTTTGATAGTAGCCGACTCTTGTTCTTTAAGGTAGAAGTGCCACTTTTCAGATTCATAGTGATGATATTTCTTGACATGGCTAGAATGCTCCAAATTAATGAATATTTCATATGAGCAGCATTTGCAGGAATTGGTGTGTTAAATAAAACTAAAGATTTAATCTAAGTAAATCTATCATTAAAAATAGCTTGTTGTAGAGAATTTATAATTTCCAGTCATAAAACATGTTGCCAGTCTGCCTTTATTTGAGATAAACATCTACAACATCCTGTCTCTAACTTTTACATTCATTCAGTGTTATGTGGTGTAATGAATGCTCTGTGTAAGAACTTCCACATAAATAGTCTCCAGTGTAAAGAAAGTATAGTTTGTTTCAATGATAATAACAGCAATTTCTTTTACTTTTCACTTGGATTATGTTGGTAAACTAAGTCAAACTAATTCCAATAACTTTTTTATAATAAATGTTTGTAACTTTTTTATTTTATAAATTTTTGAAAAATATACTTTTCCATGTATATTATGACTATCTACATTAATGAAACATTATATAAATACAGGAACTTTATTTTTATTGGTAAATGTATTATATCAATTTTATTACTCATAAATTGCCTGCACATATCTTTATTAATATCATATTTATTCATGATATATTATTTGGAGTATACTTTCACTTTATTTATCAGTTGATGCCAGAAGATGTTTTTATATTTTTTAGATTTTAAGAGAAGGGAATTACATTATGTTTCATATTTTTTAGAAAGAGGTAGAGAGATCAGTTGTATTATATTTAACATTTTGGAACATAATCACCTTACTCAAGGACAATCTATCTTCTATTTGTTAATTTTCTTTTATGGATTCTAGTATACTATTATCAATAAGTGAGAGTATGTCTTTAATTTCATCTGTCAGAGTGATACCTAAGTATTTAATTTTTCTGTCTTTTGAAATATATTTAAATACCTTTCTTCTGTTTCATGTATATTGATATTTATAAGGAGAATACTTGTTTTATTGTCATTAAAAATAACTCCTGATATTTTCACAGATACAGCAATTAAACTAAATAATGCTTGAAGAGAAAATTTAGAATCACTTAGAGTTACCGTAACATCATCTGCAAAAAATAGATTTTTTTGGGCTGAGTTTATTATTTATTTGAAAGCCATTAATATCTTTATTAGACCTGATATAATTTGCAATAGGTTCCACAAGTAATGCAAATAATAAAGGTGATAATAGACATCCCTGTTTAATGCCCTTAGCAATCTCATTTGACTTAGAGATGTATGAACCAATTTTAATGTAAGCATATGATTTTTCATAAACGTACTTAATAAGTTGTATCACATTACTTGGAAAATGTAATTCTTCTAAAGTGGTCAACAAGTATACATAATTAACTGAATCAAAAGCACTAATATCTAAACTGACCAAGATCAGCTTTTCTTTTGTGATATTGTCATAACTGATTATTGTAATTATTATTTTAATGGTACAATATGAATGTTTATTTATTATAAATCTAATTTGATCTTCATTTACTAATAGGGGAGACATTTTTTAATTCTATTTGCACATATTGCCATAAAAAATTATAATCAACATTTAATAAAACAATTGGTCTATAAGAAGAACAGTTTGTTTGGTCTTTATCAGGTTTTAAAAGATGAGATATAAGGGTGTATTTCCAAGATGGTGGAACATTATTCAAATCTCTAACAAGAAAGTCTACTTTTAGTAGTATTAATATTATTTCCTTTAGCATCAATTTATATAATCCAAGAATAATACCATGATCACCCAGTGCTTTATTATCATTTAATTTATTAAAGTGATTCCACAAAGAAATATCCACAGGTACCAGACTAATGTCCTGCTCAATAAAATAATAAATTCAGCAAACAGTATAAGAGATGAACAACACGATGGCCCCAAGCTCAAAATCACAACAAAGCTATTTTAGTGAGATACAAATGTAAACACTTTCACAGTAAACCAACTACTTCTTCAGATACTTTGTTGTGAGTTTGAACCTGGAGCCATTGTGTTGTTCAGCTCTTTTACTGCTTGCTGGATTTATTAAAGTAATTGTTAAGTTCAGACATTAATATAGATTTGTCAACTGATTTAATCTGTTCTGTTGTTAAGTTGTTGTGGATATTTTCTTTTATGAAAGATTTAATTACTTCTTTGTGTTATTTTTATTATTGTGCTGGCTTGGTTTTTAATTTTGTCAAAGTAATTTATGGATGCATGTAATATCCCATCTAAGTCTGTATTACTATTTGATTTAGAAATCTCTTTGATATGATTAAACTTACTAATAGTCATAGATCTAATAGTTAATTTACTTAAGTTTTAGGATTTAAAGAATAGGTTGCTTTTAAACTTTTTCTAAATGTATTAAAGTTTATCTTTATGTATTTTGCATTTGATTTATTATGATCATCCATTAAGTTTGTATTAACATTTTATTGTAAGTTAACTTATCTATGTAATATATTTAGGTCTTTATTCCATCATTTTATCTTATTATTATACCAACATATTGTTTTGTCATTAAAAAAAAGGCTTTTGCAGAGTCTCATATATGGGTCTACTTCTAATGCCACTTACTTGAATCTCACTAGATTGTGACTACAACACCAAATGTTCACTTAAACAAACATTCACATCACCAGAATTTTAAACAGGGCAAGGAGGCAATTGGTCAACATTCAACAACAAACACACTGAAGTATGTCAAACCAACCCAGGTGGGGGGGGCTTTGCCCACTACACCCCCCAATGTGGGGGGCTGCATACTCCACATCCACCTAACTATATATCACACTATAGTGGGGAAAAGGACAACATTCCCTATGTTGGCCAACTGCCTCCTTTCCCTGTTTAAAATTGCAGGGATGTGAACACTCATTTAAGTGAACATTCTGTGTTGTTGTCTCAGTCTAGTGAAATTTGGGTAAGTGGTATTCCAGTAATTAGAAGTCAACTCACACACACACACACACACACACACACACACATATATATATATATATATATATATATATATATAGATATATGTATATATGGCTCCCCTTCAAACCATCGAATGTTTAAAACATCGAAGTTCAGCTCATCGAGACCAGAACATTGAGTTTTAAAACATCAAAGGTTTGAAGGGGAAGAAAAAGTTAAGTGTAGTTGGGAAAATGTATACTGTGTGTGTCTATGTGCCATCTGTGTGATGGCACTACAGATAGGGTATGGAAAATCTCCCGTTTAGCGCTTCTGCATATAGCGCTAAATGGGAGATCTCCTTTTACTCCACTGTAGTGCAGTCTCGGAGTTGGAATATTAAAGTAGGGGGGTGTGGGGGAGCAGGGGGGGGCAAAGCCCCCCTGCATGCAATTATTAAAATGTCTTTTTCTTTTCTTTTTTTTTTGGTTACACTTCTAACCTTTGATGTTTCAAAATTCGATGTTCTGGTCTAGATGATCAGAATTTCAATGTTTTGAAATTTTGATGGTTAGAAGTGGAACTATATATATATATATATATATATATATATAGTTTGTGGAATGGGGATTTGTTTTTAATAATTATGTTGTGTGTGGTGTACAGTGTATGGGTTTTCGTGTTTGTGTACCGTCGGTTCGGTTATGTGGTTATGTGGTGGTTTTTTTTATGGACTGCCTAATATGTGGTGTCGGTCTATGTCAGGTAGAACCATATATATATATATATATATATATATATATATATTTCTTCATTACTATTTATAGCAATATATTGCTGAATTTCCTCTATAAACTATCTTAAACAATTCATTAAATTATTTTAGTTTAGTTACATATGTTGGCATCCTTCTAAGATATGTGCAATTATTAGTTTTTAACTTAATTTCAAATGTAATAACATTATGATCAGAAAAGGGACATGTAAGTACTTTAACTCTCCCTAAACTGGTTACTAACACATTTGAAATACAGATTCTGTCTATTCTAGATTATGTAACATATCTATAAGAAGAGAATAGAATAAATAATATAATATAAGAAGAGTAGAGAATAAATAATTTGGCTCTGCATATTCTTTTATATCTTTCATATTATCTAATTCAATAATTTCTTATAAAGCCTTGGCCCATTCAGGTTTCCTACATTTATTAGTAGCAGTAACATCTTTATCATCCAATTTACGATAAAGATCTCCTGCCAAAATTAGACTACCTTTTTAGTTTTAAATTACTAATTAGTTGTTGTTTAACAATTTTAACTCTAATCCCAAATATCCAATAAAAATGTATGCAAGTAAAATTTTTCAAATTTATCATCAATGTTACTGAAAAAACTCCCATTTTTATAGGTTCATAGGTTCGTACTAGGCTATCTGCCCTAGGGCATTTATAAGCCTAGCCAGAGTGTGTGTGGCTTTCACCACCCCTTAGGATGAGAATACTACGCCCTTTTAGGGTTTAGTTTACTGTGCCTCTGTCTAGTAGTGACACAGAGATGATCCCCGGTGTAAACCTATGATCTTCCATCCACTCGTCAAGATTTCTCTTGAATAGAGTTAGTGAGGGGCTCTGCCTAACATGGATTGGGATTCTGTTCCAGAGTGTAGGGAGCCTCTGGGTTATGAATCTGTCCCTCCAGCATGTCCTATTTATTTCTGTGTTGAGGTTTAAGTCTCTTGCTCTCGTGGCTCTGGTGGATTTGGATTTACTGAGGTGGAGCATGTCCATTAATTCCGGATTGGACATGGCCTTGTACATCAGGCACAGATCACCTCTGAGTAGGCGGTATGCGACTGAATAGAGCTGGAGTTTTTTCAGTCGGGCAGCATATGACATATGTTTAAGACCCTTTATCCTCTTGGTGAGGAACTTTTGGGGTCTTTCCAACTGCTGAAGGTGTCGGGTAAGATACATCCCAAATGGGGCATTGTACTCAATCATTGGCCTGATAAGAGAAGAGTACAGGGGCACAATGACCTCTCTTGATCTAGATGTGAAACCCTTCATGATAAGGTGGGCAATATAGAAGGTCTTCCTAACCACTTTGGCAATGTGAGTGTCAAATGAGAGGTTACTGTCAACCTGGGTCCCTAGGTCCCTGATTACCTCTTCCATACTTAATGGATTACCGCCTATGTGGTAATTTGTCGGCACCTTGTTTTTCCCAAAGGGTATGACTATACATTTTTTGGTGTTCAGCTTAAGGCCATGGCTCTGGCACCAATTATCCATTTCTATGAGGCCTCTCTGAAGGATGTTTGTGTCCGCTGAAGTATCAATTATGGCACCCAGTTTGCAGTCATCTGCGAACTTTGTCAGCCACAATCCTCCTATGTTTGCCTGTACCTCGGAAAAATAGATGCCGAACAAGAGGGGTCCCAGGACTGAGCCCTGTGGGACACCGCTTGTGACTGGCTTAGAGTCTGACATAGCTCCAGCAACTCTGACCCTGTGGGTTCTGTCCTTGAGCCAGTTTGCAACCCATCTTGTGACATATGGGTTTACATTTAAGCTGGTGAGTTTGTCTATGATGCCTGAGTGGGGTATTGTGTCAAAGGCTTTTGCAAGGTCAAGGTAGGCTGTGTGAACTGCCTTACCCTCATCAATGGCCTTAGTGACTGTTTCAAAAAAGTCGATCAAGTTCAAGAGGCAAGATCTGCCTTTGACAAAGCCAAATTGGGTAGGATCCAATGTCTGTAGGTCCCCAATGTCTTTGTTTATGAGTTCCATAATGATCCTCTCCATAGCTTTGCAGACCAGGCTCGTCAATCTTATGGGATGGTAATTTCCAGGGTCCGTAGAAGCACCGCCTTTGTGAAGTGGGACCACTGTTGCCATACGCCACTCATTGGGTACGTATCCTGTAGTAAGGCTAAGATTAAACAGCAGCCTTATGTGTGGGTTTAGTTCCTCTTGGAGTTCATGTAGCACACAGCCCGGGACACCGTCCGGTCCCATTGATGCTGTGTTTTTAGCTTTAGAGAGGGCGGCTCTCACCTGGGCATCTGAGATGTTAGGGAGGCTACACTCTGCTGGGATAGTTATTTCTCCTTTTGGGGGAGAGGGGGAGGAGAAATTTGCACTGAACCTGTCTGCCAGAATGTTGGCAATGTCAGTGGGTTCAGTGTATTTTGTGTCATTTTGGACTAACTCTGAGCATATCTGGGAGTTTCCACCCAGGCTTCTAACATAGCTAAAGAAGGCCTTGTGATTGTCTTTTGTGTCTTTTGCGATTTTTCTCTCAAAGTTGGCCTTGGATGATTTTATGAGTGATCGTAGTTTTTTGCTAGTACTGATCAGAGATGCCTTCCCTTTTAGGGATTTTGCTCTATCATGTAGTAGCTTCCTCCTCCTGTTGTAGAGTTTGTTTATGGCTGGGGTCCACCAGACCGGGCGCCTGCCTTTGGGGGAATGGGTCTTGGTTTTATTTGGGATTGCATGATCTATGCATTCTTGAAGGTGCCCGTAGAAGGCATTTGCAAAGGATTCAGCAGTGTGGGTTGTGGTTTCCACTAGCCCAGGGGCCTTGAAGGATACCACTTCAGTCTTGAGAAGTGTGAAGTTGGCTTTTGAGAAGTTCTTCACTGTGGTCTTTTGTGCAGGGGGTGGGGGCGGGATGTGGATTTCCATTGAGATTAATTTATGGTCTGATCTTACCAAAGAGGGATATACTTCCGGTGTGGAGCATTTTGTCCCCATGTTTGTGATGATCAGGTCTAGTATATTGTCTCCTCTTGTGGGAATGGTGACCAGTTGTTCCATTGCATTTGAGTTTATGAATTCTAGGAACCTTTGGGCTAGGGTTTTGGGGCTTGAGTAATGTTCCCAGTCAATGTTTGGGTAGTTGAAGTCTCCCAATATGATGGTATTTGGAGAGACATTCATACTCTCCAGTGTCTTCAGGAAGGCTGTGTGGGGTTCCTGAGTTTGAGAGGGTGGTCTGTAGCATGCTACAAACTGTAAGGCAGTTTTGCCTATGGTTAGTTGCACCTGGATGGTCTCCGATGCTTCGTGCATTGCCACTAACCTGGAGGTGTGGGTATCTTTGATGAATATGGATACTCCCCCTCCTTTTGTGGTTCGGTCCAAGTTTTGGGGCGGAAAGCATGATATGAGGTAAAACCTGATAGTGCTGGGGTGCTCTCAGGAGCCTTGAACCAGGTTTCAGTCACTGCACAGACATCGATGTTCTCCATACTGAGGAGGGCTTCGAGGGCATGCATCTTGAGGTTTAGACTTCTGGCATTGAGCAGCATTACCCTTAGTTTTTTCCCACTTGTGTTTTCTAGGGAGGTAGGTTTGTCATTTGAGCCTTGCCTAAAAAAGGCACTATGGGGTGGCAAGAGCCTTGGCCAATATCCGAAGCCCAGGGTGACAGGTGCAAGCCGTCCCTTGAAGCAGCGTGGCTTGTCAAGCATGTCATCCCAAGCAGACAGACATTGGATCCCCTTAGAATGACACCAGTAATTAAGCCAATTGTTAAAACTGATCATTTTGTCTTTGTATTGTGGCATCATTCTTGGTGAGGGTAAGATGCTGCTCAGGGTCAGGGTCATACCGGCCTGGACTACATAATCAGAGAGCTCCTCTATGTCTCTTTTCATGTAGTCCAGGGAGGTACGTCTCAGGTCGTTCACACCGGCATGTACAATGACTGAGTCATATTTGTACTTGCTGTAGAGTGACCTGAGTGCTTGTGTTATGTGACGGATTCTAGCTCCCGACAGGCAGCTTACTGTGACCTTTATCTTTATATGTGTTTAAAATTTTAGGTATTGTTGTAGAATTCTTCCATAAAATTTCAACTCCCCTTCTCTTATTTTCATATTGTAAGCCAGTGAGTATAGAGTATTAATTTGTGTTAAGTATATTGATACCTTCCTGAATTAAATATGTTTCCTGCAAAAAGATAATTTTAGCATTAATTAGATTTAAATGTTTATTTATGCTACCCCTTTTACATCCATTATTTAAACCATTAACATTAATAGAAATACAGTTCATATATACCATGCAGTATAAAGAATGAGCTTATGTCTAAGTAGTTTATTTGAATTAGCCTATTTAATTATTTGATTTGAATTGATCATGTCTAACCTTATCTATAATACTCTCACTAATACTAGAAAAGTGCAGACTAATATAAGTAATAGACATCAAATTTATAATGTAGAACAAATTAACAGATAAAAAACATAGCTTGCAAACTTCACCCATCATGGAGTTTAAGACTCCCTGTTTGAATAGAAAAACTGTCTAAATACACAACCCAATCTCCATTATCATCTTTAGTCTTTCTGATACTACTAGTGAATGTTGTGAAAGGAAACTTAATTATTTAGATAAACTAATAAGTAAGTCTAATACTGACAAATTTAAGACCTGTGAAATTTATTTTAAATTATCTTTTTAGAAAAATGGATTGTAGTATAATTACATGTCTAACAACATTTTGCTTATAATATATTCTTCTCGTATTGTTCCCAGTTATACTTTAAGAAACAAAAACAATAAAAAAATGAAAAATAAAGGTTATATCTATTTCAGATTATTTGAATAACAATGAGGTGAAGTTTCAAAGCATTGATATCACAAAATTACTAGAGAAATATATGCATCCAGGAAAGAATATCAAAAGTGTTAGTATATTGTTAAGGCTTACAGGATATGCTTGATGTCAAAGCCTGTCTACTGACATATACAAACACAGTGAACATTTCTATTATCTTTATGAAATATTTAACTAATGGAAATTTTTAGAGAAAACTACATATCTCTTATATGTTTGGACATAACCATTGTCTTTAATTTGTAAAAAGAAGGAGGCCTATATCACAAGAATTAGTCTGAATTAACACAGCAAATGATAATATATGTGTATATATATATATATATATATATATATATATATATATATATATATATATATATATATATATATATATGAAAACATATAAGCTGTACATTAAAGTATTATAAATGACTCATATAACTGTATCAATTAAAAACAAGAGATTATGTTTACATCATATCATAATTTTGATAAAATAAGAATTTTCACTTTTTATTGAATAACTCAAATTATTCTAAGTGATTTTAAGTTATAATATTCATGTATTATTAAGACTTTATGCCCAATTCATCTCAATTTAAATTGCTACTATAAATAGTAGGCAAACCAATTCTTCATTTTGTTTTTAATTCATATTATTATCACAGAAATAACAGTGCATATAGCTTAAACACAGAACTGTACTGTCCATAAAACAGTTTTCATCAAAGGTATTATTCCATAGTAGAAATAAAATCATTTAATAGGTACTAATAAATGTTTCCTTTCATATTTAATAGTTGAAAAAAGTTGTATATTATATTTTTACTGATATTTCATCACATTTTATATTAATTATGAGATTTTGATTACATATGTGTTAGCAGTAGAGTTCTATCATGTTAGTTCAACCAATATTTAATGAAAAACTACATTTAGAATTATTTAATTTTATTTACCAGGTTTATGAGCGTTATCAGGCAATAACATTATTAGTATGTGTATCATCATAAAAACTATGTCACATACTGTCTGTTAACACCTTTCTGTAAAGTTTGTTTACTGGTTATTCATTTTCTTTAAGTGAAATGTTAAAAGATATATCTAAACCTATATAGGTACTGAAGTTTATTTAGTAAAAACATCAGTCTACCAGATTTATTACATGTTACATTTTTTCAAAGATCTTAGGTTAAGCTACACTTTAACAAGTCTAACTCATCCTTTATTTAAAATGTTAGTATATGTACTATAGATATGAATTAATTGTCAGCAGTAAGTTAAATAAATGAATATTAACTTATACACTAAAGGAAATAAATACATTCAGATGAAATTTATACTAAGTTATATAAATCATAACATTGCTAAATAATATTTTTAAAACAATTTTAACAGTGTATAATCATAATATTAGCTAATGATATGTGTGTGTTTCATTTTCAATTAAGAATGAAAGTGAAGTGGTTTATTGCTACATCTGCATTTATCTTGTAAGGTAATACCATTTCTTACTGCACAATTCATCACAGGATCATAGGATCATAAAAGGTTACTAGGCTAATGGCCCTGGGGCCCTTACAAGCCTAGCCAAGAGTTTATCCCCCAAAAAGAAACCTCAGTCAGCACATGTCACCCCTGTCAATTTGGGACAAAAGTGGAGCCCCTGAGACAAATTTGTGGTTTCCCATCCACTCATCAAGGTTGCACTTAAAGAGGGTCAGTGAGGTACTCTGACATGTATGGGGAGTCTATTAAAGAGACAGGACAGCCACTGGGAGATAAACCTGTCTCTCCAGCAGGTTTTGTTAATGTTGCATATTAGATGTACGTCTTTTGAGTGGGTAATGTGCAAGGAGTTAGATGTACAGATATGGAGCATCTCTAGTAAGGTAGAGTCTGATATTGCCCTGTAGGAGAGACAAAGATCACCTCTGAGCAATCTGTATGATACCAAGTAGAGTGATAGCAATTTGAGCCTGTCCAGATATGACAGGTATTGAGGGCCATAGATTTTCTTTGTGAGGTATTTCTGTGGCCTTTCCAGTTGGTGCAGGTGTTTGGAGAGGTACATACCAAATGGGGCATTCTACTCAATTATAGGCCTAATGAGGAAGGAGTACAGATAACCTCCTTTTTTCTGGATGCAATCCCATTACTTATGAGATGAACCAAGTAAAAGGTTTTTATGACCACTGCCTCTACATGATTGTCAAATGTGAGATTGTTGTCAACCTGAGTACCCAGGTATCTCAAGACAGGTTGTGTGCTAAGGGGGGTTGCTCTTGATATGGTAATCAGTAGGGGCTGTATTTTTGCTGAATGATATGATAATACATTTTTTGCTTTTATCTTAAGGCCATGACTTTGGCACCAGTCATGTGTTGCTGTGATACCCTCTTGCAGTATGTTAACATCATTTGGGGAGTCGATGACAGCACACAACTTACAGTCATCTGCAAAGTTGGTCAGCCACAGGCCCTTTTTCTTTTCCTGGACCTCTGAGAAGTAGATGCCAGACAGTAGTGGTCCCAGAACAGATCACTGGGGGACATGCCTCTCAACCTCTGAGTGCTAGAAATCTGGACAAAAAGCCTGACAAAGTGGGGGGACAAAGTCCAAAAAAATAGGTATATAACTTAAATAATGCTCTTACAAACTTAGAAAGTTGTAGAGTAACAAGGTTTGTTTTAACATACATTTTCTGAAGGATATGAAGTCTGAAACTCAAATGTACATCATTATTTAGTGACTTCAGTCCTCAAGTCCTCCCAGTGATTTGCCAGAAAGCCACAAATTTTATGAGGGATAGACCAAAAATATGAGCCAAAAATCTGGACATTCTGCAAAAATCTGGACAATTGAGAGGTATGCTGGGGAACACCACTAGTGACAGGTCTGCTGTCAGAGTTGGTGGTGCCTATTGGTGAGCCAGTTGGCCACCCACCTGATGAGATAGGGATTTATGCAAAGTTGGGTTAGCTCTTCGATGATGCCCAAGTGGGGGATTGTGCCAAAGGCCTTGGCCATGTCAAGGCAATCTGTATGTACTGATTTTTCCACATCCAGAGCCTTGGTGACAGTCTTAAAGAAGTCAACCAGGTTCAACAGGCAAGATCTGCCCCTGCCGAATCCAAATTAGGTTGGGTCAAGTGCTTGCCTATGTCCTTGTTTATGAGATCCATAATAATATGCTCCATGGCTTTACAGATCAGATTTGTCAAACTAATGGGGAAAGAGTTTCCTGAGTCAGTAGTGTTACCACCATTGTGCAAGGGGATGACAATGGCAGTACTCCACTCTGCTGGAATGAAGCCTGTAATTAGGCTGTGGTTAAATAAGGTGCTCTATGGCAAAGCTAGTTCTTGCTGGAGATGGTGCAGAATACAGCCTGGAATACTAAAAGTTCCCATGGAAGCTGTGTTCTTTGCCTTGGATAGGGCCTTTAACACTTGATCTATGGAGATGTGAGGTGCGGGACAAGTATTGTGGATGTTGAATGGGCCTTTGGGGGGGATAGGAGGGTGAAGTTTGCACTGAACCAATCAGCTAGCTGGTTGGCTAAGTCAACAGGATCAGTGTAAGTGGTACCAATAACTACTAATTTGGAACAAACCTGGGCTTAGCCATGGAGATTCCTGACATACCTGAAGAAGGCTTTGTGGCTTTCTTTTGTTTTGAAGGCTAGTTTCAATTCATAATTGGCTTTGAAGGTTTTCAATAGTGATCTAATTTGCTTGTTGAGGCTGAGGAGGAAGTTTTTCCAATTAGGAATTTGTTTCTTTTTACCATTGGACAACAGTTTCTTCCTTTTGTTGTAAAGCCTGTTGATAGAGGATGTCCACAAGACAGGTTTATGTTTCCTTGAGGAGCAGGTTTTAATTCTGTTGGTTATGGCTTACCCTATGCAGTTGTACAGGTGGTTGTATAATGCATTGGTGTACTGTTCAGCATAGTTGTCTGCATTCTCTGAAGTGGGCAGTGGTGTGAAGCTACTGATACCCTCCCTTAGGAGGTTGTAGTCAGCTTTTCATCATTGTTTTAGCCTGGTTACACCTGGGAGGGTTAGGTGGGGCAGAAACTTCGAATGAGACAGACCGATGATCTGATCTCACCAGTGAAGAACAAACTATGGGAGTGGTGCAGCAGTCATGCATGTTGGTGTGAACCAAGCCCAGAATGTTATCTCCCATTGTGGGGGTTGAGATGAGTTGGTCTAATAAGCAATCCAAAAACCTGGCACAATAGAACAAGCAACCAAGATGACTGTTCAAGTTAAAAAATAGGTCTTTATTCACATTTGTGGATAGTCACATCCAAATAATTAATTGTATCCCTAGAAGTGTTATAGTAGGGGCAAATTGTGCGCCAACATATACAAATATTGTTTTGTCCACCTGGGAGAAAAAATGTATTCTTGATTCCATGTTTAAAACATGTTGGTTCTTTTATAGAAGGTTTCTGGATGATATATGTATTTTCTAGATTGATACAAAAAGTAAGTTAAAAGAGTTTATGAATTACATGAAGAGCACCACACAATTTTCAAGATTTATTTATTATACTTCTTGGGATAAAATTAATTACTTGGATGTGAATATCCACAAATGTGAATAAAGGCCTGTTTTTTAACTTGAACAGTCGTCATGGTTACTCATCATATTGTGCCAGGTTTTTGGATTGCTTATTGGTTTTGGATAGCACACTGTCTCTTTATTTCTGTTTTTGGAGTTCATGAGTTGCTCTAATGCATTAGAATTAATGAAGTCAAGGAATCATTGGGTTTGTGCATTATTGCAGGAATAGTTCATCCAGTCTATGCTGGGGTAGTTGAAGTCACCAAAGATCAGGGTGTTAGAGGGTACATTGATGGAGTCCAAGTAGGTCCAGTTAGGAGGAGTGGGTGTTCTGAGTCATGGATGGGGGTCTATAGCTGGCTATAACTTGGATGGGTGTCTTGCCAAGTGTCAGTTGCACTTGGAGTAATTCCAGTGCATCATGCTGGCAAACCAGTCTGGAGATGTTCCTGTCCTTAAAGAAGATAGAGTCTCCACCACCCTTAGTCTTTCCAACCTCATTTTGGGGTTGGAAAGTGTGGAATGGGGTATATCCTGCTAAGGCAGGAGTACTGTCTCGAGCCCTGAACCAAGTTTCCGTGACAACACAGACATCAGCATCTTCCAGTGTGAGGAGAGCCTCCAGTAAGTGCATTTTCAAGTTAAGGTTCCTAGCATTAAGCAGTATGATCTTCAATTAGCTTTTTGACAGATCTTTTGTGTTGGAAGATTTGTCTTTGGGACACAGCCTAAAAAAGGCACAATTGGGGAGGTAAGATCCTTGGCCACGATCCAGTATCCACTGATGACAGGTGGAAGCCATCTCTGGCAAAGCATCGAGGCCTGTCAACCATGTCATCCCAGGCAGACAGATACTGGATCCCCTTGGAAAGAGACCAGAAACTAAGCCAATTGTTGAAGTCAATTATTTTTTGCTGGTATTGTGGTATCATTCTTGGTGAAAGTAGGATGCTGCTTAGGGCAATTTCATACCTACCTGGGACACATACTCTGAGAGCTCAATCATGTCTCTCTTCATATAGTCCAGGAAGTTATGTCTCAAGTCATTCTTAAAACATGGACAATGACAGAGTTATACTTGTACCTGTTGTGGAGAGACTTAAGTGCATGATGTGACAGATTCTGGCACCTGACCAACAACTGACCATGACCTTCTCCTTGCTGAGCCTGGTGAGGGGGACATCAGTGTGTCTCACTACTGAGTCGCCAATGACTAGTATGTTTGGTTTATTGTTATGCCTTATGAACTGTGTTAGTTTATTGTTATGCCTAATGGGCTGTGTTTGTGAGACACTGGTGTGTTATCTACTGTGTGTGATGTGTTTGGTGCTGTGTGTGGAATGCCTGTGAGGGTGTTTTGGGGGTCTCTGTTGTTTAGGTACATTTGTATTGAGGACTCCTGTATAGGTGTATGTATGTTGTGCTTTCTATGTGATGTGGGTGGTGTGGTGTTTGTGCTGGCAATCTCATCTTTGTCGGGAGTACTGACTGTGATGCAAGAGAACATGGATTCCAGGTTACTGATGTAGATGCATTTCTCACAATTAGAAGAATTATGTGCTAGCAGAAGAGGACTGTCTGTGAACATGAGGCAGTTGCTACACTGTCTCAGTATGCCCATGTCGACCAGAATGGCAGGAGAAACTAGTTGGAATTGTCCAGACATAGTGTTCTGAATACTTGCGTACTTATGAAGAGCAGGTTTTGATAAGGGTTTGTCCACAAGAATGTAAAATAACTGGCCTGAAGCACAAGTGCTAAAACCAAAACTAAGATGCGTAGAATAGCAGATAAATCTAATCAGGTTACTAACAAGCAAGCAATAATAAATGCAAAATAAGAGCACCTGAACACTTAAGAACACACAGAACAGCAAAATAATGTAATAAATAAAGTAGGTAGAACACAGTTACAGTAAGAGCAGCTGAATAAAGTGTAAAAAAAATATTTTTTTGGTCAAGTGGAGAGGGATGAAACAGAACAAGACTAAGGGGATGTCCTTCCCAAATGCTCTCTCTATTCACAGTAGATAGACCTGATGAAATGGGACTGTTAGGAGTGTCTGAAATCAAAGAAGCAAGGGGGTAGTCCTTTCCAAATGATAACACTGTACTCAGTTGAGTGAGCAAATGAGATGGGTCTGGGAGGAGTGTCCAAACACAAATTTACAAGCAGGGATGGGGAATTCTAAAGCCACCAAGTTTAAGACCACAATAACACTAGGGAGAGAGGGTGGGAAGGAAACTGCATACAGAGAGGGAGATACCACAATATTCAATTAATATTCAATGAAACAAATAAATAAATGTGGTACAGGTTTGTTAACTTCAACCAAAACAATGTAAGTGCAAAAAAGTATACTTAAATCAGCTTGTATGTCCAGATGGTTTGAGATCAGTCAGAGCCAGAGCACAAATACACAGAAATGTAACTATACCAGTACTATAAGACAAAGAATAGACCCCCAGACTATCAGATAAAAACAAAACTTCATAAAAGTAAAACAACCCTTAATGAAACTGGCTGGCTTACAATTTTACTGCTGAACTCGCCCTAACAAAATGCATACAGAAAGAGAGAGACCACAATAATCAATTAATATTCAATGAAACAAATAAATAAACACAGTACAGTTTTGTTAGCTATCACTGAAACAATGCAAGTGCAAAAAGTCATTGATGACCGATTATGTTTTAATAGCTTTAGCTCATGTTATCTTTCATAATATTTGCAAATCCTATTATAATATTGCCTTTGCGTATACAGAATATATTCTGCTATATGACATAAAGCATTTGATTCTCAAAAGATTTCATTCTGATATGTTGAACTTATATTTTAAATAAGAGCATTTGCCTTTAAAATTTCAGCTGCAAAATGCCTGTCCCTTGATGATGACTTGAATTGTTATTTTGCATAATATGAGTGTAACCATGAAACAGAACCCTTAATTTATCACGTGAATATTGTGAGAACTAGGTAAGCAGCACTCTCTCTTTTTTTTTGAAACCTTTTTATAAAGCTTTCACCTGCTTCCCTTTCAAGCTTGTAGTAAATCTCATGCCATCACAGTGTTCCCAACACACAGAGACATCAGAACTTATTACAGTCAAGCTCAACCTAACAAGCTTCCAACAAAATTGCTCTCACCATATCCATTCAACTAGTCCAAACACAAACCACAACAAAAAAGGAAAGAGAGCCTAAGCAAATCCTTAACATCACCATTACTGACACATAGAAAATCTCACCATCCACACAGGTCCGGATGGAGAGATGAAAAGTCAGCAACCAAAGAAAAGTAGGTGTGCTGAAATTGAATTCATCCTCAAGGGGATCTGAATGGAGAGATAAAAAGTCAGCAAGCAAAGGAGAGTAGTAGTAGTAGTGCTGAAATTGAACTCATCCTCAAGTCTTGGTGAGTACCTTCGCGAGGTGGACCCTATTTTCACAAAATCTCACCAAGGCGACATTGATATATAGACTGTATTTATATAGTATATATCATGGACAGAATTGGGTCAAAAATTAAAAGAGATAGCTGGGTGTAGAAAACCCAAGATAAAAACTGTCCAATCCTAGAAGGCGCACTGGTGCCAGCAATGGAAAAAATGACAGCACAAAATCCCCAAAATATGGAAACATTCCTACAATGGGGCCAGGCCAGGCCCAGGGGGAGGATGGCCCCTCTCTTGTTGAGGGAAGTAGCAGTCCACAAAAATCACAAAAACTGATAGGCCAAAGAAGAGCCATAAAGGTGATAGAGTGGACTATTGAGGATAAGAAAGAAGTTATGTATTGTTACTATTATGCAAAATGCCCAGAGTTTCCAGACACAAGACATACAAAATGATTAAGAGAGAAATTAGAGATAAGAAAAATACTTCAACAATAAAAACTGTCAGAAGCTTCAAATGAAAAATTGCATTCATTTATGTAACAGATTTGTGAAAAACAGTATATAGATCAAGAAACTTTGATCTGTTTGGAAAAAGAACCATCTGAGGAATGCGAGACAGCTTTAAAAAAAGCAACGGAGAATCTCTGTTGCTTTTTTTAAAGCTGTCTTGCTATGTTAAACTCCTTTAACATAGCGAGACAGTGTGTAAAAAGCAACGGAGATCTTGCTTTCTCCTTTGCTTTTTTCAAAACTGTCTCGCTATGTTAAATGGGTTTAACATAGCGAGACAGCTTTTAAAAAAGCAACAGAGATTTTCCGTTGCTTTTTTTAAAGCTGTCTCGCTATGTTAAACTCCTTTAACATAGCGAGACAGTTTGTAAAAAGCAACGGAGATCTTGCTTTCTCCATTGCATTTTTCAAAACTGTCTCGCTATGTTAAATGGGTTTAACATAGTGATACAGCTTTAAAAAAAGCAACAGAGATTCTCCGTTGCTTTTTTAAAAGTTGTCTTGCTATGTTAAACCCATTTAACATAGCAAAACAGTTTGTAAAAAGCAATGGAGATCTTGCTTTCTCCATTGCTTTTGCCCACAGCTCTGATGTACTGTGTAGGCATACGCATGCACAGTACATCAGAACTGTCACAGAATACCAGACAGCTGTGGAAGGGCAGCAAAGAGGAATTATACAATGCCATTATTTAAGAAAAGTAATTATTTTTTTCTTAAATAATGTCATTGTATAATAGTAATAACCCACTTCTGGATGTGGGTAATGCTGGATTTACCCACAGTTGTCTTTGTTTGGCCACTTGGGCTTCGCCCTCTTGACCAAACCACACCAACCGTGGGTAAATCCAGCATTACCAACACCCAGGCATGGGTTATTGCTATATTAGTTAATATGAAGAAGGCAGCCCCAAAGATACTTGAAGAGAAGTACAGGCAAAGGCATCCAGATATGGAAAATTTCACAATAAAAAACTATTATCACAAAGATGGAACATAGAAAAGAAGACTAGTAAAGCAGAAGTTAAAAAAAACAGAAGTTGAAGTTATGGAGTGTCTGCGAAGTAAAGGATTTGGTGTAGAAGGTCTAACACAGGTTACATCACAACATGATGGAGTGAGTCCCCAAAGTAAGGAGAAACAGGAAGATCAGGAGACATCTGAAGAAGAAATATGGACATGGGAAAGAAAAAGAAATTTAATATGGTGCAATACTTATGCAAAGGTGAAAGCAAAACTAACCAATACAAAAGGAGCAACACCAAAGATACTTGAAGAAAAATACAGACAAAGGAATCCAGGCATGGAAAACTTTACAATACAAAAAATAAGAAGACAAACAGGAAATGTAGAAAAGGAGATTAGTAATGGAAAAGTTAAAGAAATCAAAACTGAGGTTATGGAGTAACTGTAAAATGAGAAATTCAGTGTAGAAATCAAATGCAGTAAGCACCACAACAGGATAGAGCAATGGATATCCAAATTAAGGGGAAACCAGTGGAAAAGGAAGTAATTGGTCAGGTGCCATATCAAGATATTTTGGAGCATTCCACGGGAAACCAGCATAAGAGTTCACTTGAAGCTAGACGGCAAGGAATGGAGCAGGAAACTATGATGCAGTCAATGTTGAGGAGTGATAAGCCAGTGAGTTCCCATATGACAGGGCAACGGATGGCACAGGATGAAATTGAAGAGAATGTGCTACAGGAAGATGCTATAAAACTTTCTATAGAATGCCCACAGGAAATGGAAAACAATGGATGTGCCCTCAGTTTGGAAGAAGATGAGCTAAGAGAAGAGTTGCTTGATTTAATAGACTTGGATAGATACATTAAGATCAATGAAAGAAATAGAGTGCAGAAGGTCAATAAAATCCAAAAAGTCAGAAGTCTGATAAAACAAATGAAAGCAGTAATTAGGACTGTCCATAGAGACCCAGGTGATATAACAGAAGTAAACAGGATATATTACTGTGCAGCTAAATTAATATCTGATAAAGTTCTACTACAGGAACACAGGCTAGCAAAGGAAAGGAAGGGGAGAAATCGAATACCTTTATGGAAGTATGGAACAGAGAAAACTATAAAGCAATTAAGACAAGAAGTGCCATTGTTAGAAGACTATAGAAGAGGGAATAGATCAACAAAAATACTAAGAAAGATAGATGTGATAAAAGCAATGCACAGTATTAGAAGAGACCAGGATTTATCATGCACTATCGCAAATAACAAACTAAAATTGTTAGCCACAGGTGGAAAAACTTAGAAGACACACAGATAAATATAAAGGAAAAGTACAAAATAAGCAATTTATTGATGACCCAAAAAGGTTTTATAGATAATTAGGAAACAAGGTAAAAGGAATTGAAAGACCGCCAAAAAAAGAGGAAACAGATACATTTTTTCAGAAGTATCTATGAAGATCCTGTGGAACATAACAAAGATGCTAAATGGTTAGAAGAAGTTAGAAAATAAGAAGTTTAAAGGTGCAGGATATGAAATGGGATGAAGTAACAGCCAGGGAGATTGAAACAAAATTAAGAAAAGTCTCTAATTGGAAAACCTCAGGTCCAGATGCAGTACCTAACTTTTGGTTAAAAGTATTAACATCTTTGCATGAAGATTTTGCCATAAGTAAGAACTATTTATATGCACACCTAGAACAGACACCAACCTGGCTAACAACAGGCAAAACAATGCTCATACTTAACAAGCTACCCTAAAAATTATAGACCAATAACTTGTCTTCTGATGACATATAAAGTATACATAAGAATTGAGCTGACAGAGTTTATAGTCACTTAGAAGAAAACTCAATTATGGCAATAGAACAAAAGGGCAATAAAAGAAAGTCATATTGAGCAAAGGATCATTTGTTGTTAAATAAAGTCATACTAGAGAACTGTAAAAAGGGGAACAATTTAAGTATGGCATGGACTGACTATAAAAAAGCATTTGATAGTATCCCACATTCAAGGGTAAAAGAGTGCTTAAAAATGTATAAGATACACGCTTCACTGATCAACTACATTGCATTGACCAAGAATCAGTGGCAGACCACTTTGCAATTAAGCCATGATAAGGGACAGATTATTATCCCAGGGATAAAAGTTCAAAGTGGGATATTCCAGGGTGACTCTCTGTCACTGTTGCTATTCTGCCTTGCCATTAAACCATTAGGATGTTTACTTCACTGCTTAGGCCATGGCTCCAATTTGGCTCCTAGAAAACAACAAAGTGTAAAGAATTCTCATCTTTTCTTTGTTGATGATTTAAAACTGTGTAGCTCATTAAATGAGGAACAAAAAGCACAGCTGCAGGTTGTCAAAACTTTTTCAGATGATATAAGGACGGTGTAGTGGTGCAGCGGTAGCACTGCTGCCTCAAAGCAAGTGTTTTTCCGGTTTGATTCTCATTTGGATTGCCTTCAGTGTGGAGTCTGCATGTCCGCCCTGCATTTGTGTGGGTTTTCTCTGGGTACTCCAGTTTCTTTCCACATTACATAGACATGCATCTGGAGCATTTCTCCCCAGGCCTCCACTGAAAATTGGCTTCATTCCAAGTCGGACTTTACCAGTAAGCAAATATTAAATAAAATACATGCATTAATAAGAATGTAATTTGGTCTTGATAAGTATGCAAAAGCAACCTTTAAAGCAGGAAAACTACAGCACCAGGAAAACATCAGTTTAGGACAAGAATGTGATATAAAAGAACTTGAGAAAGGAGTATATAAATATTTGGCAATTGTTGAATGATCAACAATAAAATATAAAGAAATGCTAATAAAACTTAGTAAGGAATACTTTAGATGACTTAAATTAATTCTGAAAACAGTGTTGACATCTAGCAACACAATCCAGTCTATAAACCAACTTGCTCTTCCTGTCCTAACTTAAAGTTTTGGCGTGATTGCCTGGCCCCAAATGTGTTGGATAGATTAGATAGGAAAACAAGAAGGATGCTTCATGCTCATTAAATGATTTATAAAAATCAGTGTATACCAAGATTATATATTCCCCGTTCCAAAGGAGGGATGTCCCTCCTTGAAATTGATTACATTTATAGATCTGCAATTGTGGGACTCCACACATATTGGCTGACCTCACAAGATCCAAATGTAGTGAAAGTTTTGAAACATGAGGAGAATAAATCTATGACCTCTGCTTAATTTAGCAAAAGCATATCGGTGTCAGGCAGGAATGGAAATCAAACCAGAAGTATATAAAAATCACGCAGCAACTGAAAGTGCCAAAAACAAAACAAACAAAAATGTAAGGTGAAGGACCAGATGAGAAGGCAAGAAATGTGGAAAAAGTATAAATATAGTTGCAAGTATAGAAAACTTCTGGAAGAACCTCATGTTGATCAGGAATAAACACAGGAATGGTTAAAGAGAGGTGAATTTAAACTGAGAAATAAAAGGTTAATATTAGCAGCCCAAGATAGTGGGCTCTGTACATGCTGGTTTATAAAGTCCATTGAACATGAGGGAGAAACAGACAAATGCAGATTTTGTAAAACCAAATTGGAAACAATTGCACACATTGTTGCTGGTTGTGACATACTAATGGCAGAAGGACTGTATACTGAAAGGCATAATAATGTGGCAAGACTGTTGCACTGGGGATTGTGCAAGCATTATGGCACTGAAGTTGCTGAAAAATACTGGAAACATGAGCCACAAAGCATCATAGAAAATGATGAAGTTTATATCACATGGAATCTCCCATTACCAACACTTTAAAAGATAGATGCTAGAAAACTGGATATAGTGGTCCAAGAAAAGAAGACAAAAGTAGCATTGATCATTGAAATCACTACGCCCAGTGACTACAGTGTCTTGCATACAGAGAGACACAAAGTCATAAAATATCAGGATCTGCAGGCAGAAATGAGGGCAATATGGAAGAAAGATACTCAGTTCTAATAGTAGTCATAGCAATGGGTCTTATAAAAAAAAATCTAAAATTGTATTTAGATATGTTACCAATCCATGTAACCCCATACGAATTGCAGAAGGAGTCATTACTGGGCACAATGCAGGTGCTGCAAAGAGCACTTTTAGCTGACATCAAAGATTGAAACAATACTAATTTCATGAAAAAAATCACACTTTGACTTAGGAATGGGGTCCATTCCCATCATACTATTAGAAAACCAAAAGATTTGGAGAAATTAAAAGTAAGGAACCTACATGATATATCAATATTTGCAGGCAGGCAGAAATGAGACCAGTGAGGAAGAAAGATACTCAGACAGTTCCAATAGTAGTAGGAGCAATGGATCTTATAAAAATAGAATCTACAATCATATTTAGATATGTTACCAATACAGGTGGCCCCATACAAATTGCAGAATGAGTCATTACTGGGCACATTGCAAGTGCTGTGAAGAGCACTTCTGGCTGACATCAAAGATTGAAACAATACTAATTTCTTGAAGTTAGGAACAGGGTCCATTCCCATCATGGTACTAGGTCCAGTATTTTTCAGCATGGTACTAGAAACCCAAAAGACTTGGAAAAATTAAAAAAGGCAAAAAGAACCTAATCTAATAAGTCCCCAAAGCACATCAGTCACCAACAATGTCTGTCCTCATGTTAGTAGGAAAATTCAACACATCATTTCTCATTCATCATGGATTGTTTAACACAAAAACAACTCCATGACAAAAGTTCACAGTTTCCCACCACAATATCTTATAAAACTTTAATATAAGTTACTTGAAACCCAAATATGTAAGACATCTAAAGCCATAAACAGAGCAAAAATGCTGAATGCTGCCCCAACCTTAGAGGATTGCTTTTCTCATAGCAACAGTTTTAAGACATTTCCTGTATGTTAGAATATAGTTTTCATAGTTAAAAATATAGAAAAACTATATTTTAAAGTAAACTTCATATTAATATAAAAGCATTTATCTTCCATTACACTAGAAACACACCATACTTATAGACTGTATTATTAACTGATTAAATAAAACATGCATTTCTTCACACCAACCTAACCCTTGCATACTAGAGTTATGTATATGCTTGTATATACTTATTTTTATAATTAGAGGTACTATATTAAATTAAATAACCACTGTAAGGTGCATACTAATTGTTAAATTTTAATTATTAAAACTTCCAAGTAGAGAAAAAAGAGAGAAAAAAGCAAAGAAACAGTTATTAATTATGTTGAATATGATTAAGAATTATTTACCTTTCAAATTCATGAAACTCTCATAGATATTTCTTCTGTTTATAAATTGAACAAATATTAAATCACTTTCCAATTTCAGTCTGTATTATATAACTGTGATAATAAATATATAGCGTTAGTATTGATACTACTTACTTATTCAGTCATTTGTCTTTTACATTTTTCTTCTTTTCATTGTTTTACCATCCATTTCTCTCTGCTTATCTCTTTGGGGATATTGTATTCCACTCCATCTCTTCTATTTGCTATAGCATTTTGTTTTTCTGAATAAATGCTATGGCAGTTTCAAGGCTATCAAATGTTTTTGCACCATCTCGAGAAATACTTTCAATATTGCAGGAAACAATGGATATACTTTATTTTGTTTCATTTTTAGTTCATTAATTAGTGCTAAAAATCTTTCTTTTTGAAACTACAGATGTGGAGTAGTCATTGTGAAATGTTATTATTTTGTCATTTACTTTAATAGGAGAACTTTACAAAGTAATCTTTAATATTAATTTTTTTATCTTGACTAGAAAAAAATCTAACAATAACAGACCTTGGGGGTGGATTTCTTTCTTTATCATAGGAACTACCAGAGATTTGTGTGCCATTTCAATACAGAAAAACATTGATTCAGGTAAGTTTAGTATTTCTCTAAGCAAAGCAGTTAAGAAATCAACTGTATTAACACGTTCTTGTCCCACTGGTCTTTTGAAGATTCTAATATTATTTCTCCTGGATCTATTTTCCAATCCATCAATTTTGATTAAGGATGTATTATTTTGTTTTAAAAGAAATTCTATGTGGTTTTATAATTCTGACATTCTTTCTTCTATATCAGGTGTTTTCCTTTCCAGAAATCTGAGATTTTTGCTGTTTGACCATATTGTGTAATTGTTACATTTGTTTTGTTTATTCTTCTTTGAAATTGTCCAGTTTATTATAAATGTTGTCAATTTCAATTGAAAGTTCTTGTATATTTATAAGTACAGATTGAAGATTTTTTTATACATTTGTTTTCAGGGTTTGACTTTGTGTTACCCCTCTCAAGTTGTTTTCTGTATTTCTTTCTGTTTCATTATTGACAGGAAAAAAATTGTTGAAATTCAAGAATATTTTTTAGATAATTGCTTCAGTATATGTTTATGAAGATATTCCCTCAGAAAACAGTAGTTAAGTTGTTTTTATTTAAATAAATTTACTGTCAAAAATATATTCTAAGTAGTAGAGCAGAAAAGAAAGGCTTAGCTTGGTAACCCCCTGTTAAGCATTTTCTGGTGTCAAGAATATTCTGAACAAACATTTTTAAATACTCCTAAGTGTTATTAATATTGGTTCTTAACAAGTTTATCTTTTTTGTAAGTTTGGAAAGTGATGTAAATCATTTCTTAGTTTACCTACTTACCTAAAGAAGTAGCTATAATTATCCATAGCCTTAGAAGCTGGCTTGTTGAATTTGCAATTGTATTTGGTTCTGCCAGGGACTCCCCAGTAAATGCACTTATTTAAATGAGTGTAAAGATCCTTAGCATATGTGAGTGCATATGCCAAACCTCAGTGGGAATGACATAGGTAAATTTATAGATTTCATAACACAATTGTAAAACATTTGCTGTTTTGAGTCTCTAAAGAGTGTGATGTTGGTTACTATGGAGGTGAATATTCTCAGGGTAAAGAAAACCTGTTTCTTGGTTTGCATTAACTAACGAGGAGCCTGTCAAAAGCAGGAAATGTTCCAAGGTTGAGTTTGTGAGAACTAGGTCTATGATATTACCAAGCCTTTTGGAATTTCTGACAATTTGATCTAGGTAATTATTGGTACCTTAGTCTAAGAAACATTCTAAATAACCCACTCTTTAAGAAAGACAGCTGAGATGATTTAAGCAGATGTTTCTCTCATAGTTTGCACCATCATACCCACTATAATCTGGTAGCTTGCCTCATGTCCAAAGCAGTTAAGGTAGACATGATCAAGCAATAATGGTCAATGATTAGTTGACAAAACACTAAGTGTCTATTTTGTGCACTGTTCATTCTTGCTATGGCAGAAGGCTTTGAATAAGATGCTGAACTCCCTGGTAACATGTAAGGGTATCAGGTACAACGCAGCAATTCAATGGCATTCTGTAAGCCAATAGGGTGAGATAAGAAGATTGCCTATCTCGAATAGCAGTCAATGAGTTGGAAAAACAGAACTTTTGGCAGCTTATAAGTTGCTAGAAACATTGCTGGTGAATGGGTAAGCAGAACTCTGTGTAATAGATACCCAATGTCTTTCAATACACAAGCAAGTAGGATCTTGTCTCAAGTGCTGTCATTAACTTCAAGTCATGTCAGAGTTAGGAAACTGTATGACCATTGTCAGAGAACCATAGACACCCTGGATATATGAATTACTCAGAATGTGCAGATGTGGTATAAAGGGAATGTAGGACAGTTTGCACAGGCTTGATGAAAAGTATTGATAGGACTAAATATCTCTTGCTTTATGTCATCTACAAAATATGTAAACTATGAAGTGTGTCTCTTCTTTGATGGATATAATACAAACTGACAGAATATAAAATGCATCTTAATTGCATTTTGAGTTGATACATTAACTTTCCACCTTGAACATAAAACACAATGACACTGGAACACAAACACAATGACAATGGAACACACAAGTGATGTAATACCTTTTACTGGACCGATACAGGCTTTGCAATTACTTGAGCTTTTGAGCTGGCATGAGCTCTTCATCAGGAGTTATTAGAGTCATTAAGTTACTGATGTTAAATAAAATGCTTAAATATCCACTTGTGTATAGAAAGGGGAGTTCATAATTTATTTCCAATTGGCTGAAAAAAGGAATCTTGAAAAACTGTAGTGTGGAAAAAAATGCAGCTCATGTTATACCTCAGAGCAGACATTGTGTGTTTGTGTATGTGTGTGTGTGTGTGTGTGTGTGTGTGTGTGTGTGTGTGTGTGTGTGTGTGTGTGTGTGTGTGTGTGTGTGTGTATATGTGTGTGAGGAAAAACTGAAACTGTAGAACAGGCTAATAGCATGCTATAAAAATCAAAGTTGCAATGTTACATTAAAGCTAGTGTTCATTTGGCAGAGATGATAACACTCAGAGAAACTGCTCTGACATTTAATGAGACAACAAATCTCAAAGCAAAATATGTGTAGGGAGATTAGTTAAATTCAGAGAAAGAAAACAAGAAGTTATGATTTGTAAGCTGTTAGTCTGTTTAAACAAGCAATCTTTGTGGGCCAGAGGTTTTGGCTAAATGAAAATATAAATTAGCAATAATGTACCGTTCACAATGATAAGAAAGGCAGGGACTACCAAGAGAATAAGATACAAGGTTATAATGTATGGATGCTATATGCATTTAATACATTGAATAGGCTGTGGTTTGGCTAGCTGAGAAAAAGGGATAAAGAATGAGAGAGAGAGAAGGAGGGGGGACAGATCTTACACTTGAATATAGTGTGGAGGAAAGGTACATTGTTTAAAGCAACTGCAAGTAAGTAAATAGCTTTATAGCAAGTATACCTTTCCAGCAATGAAGCAGTATAAATCCTACCATGGTTTTAACAGCAAGCTGTTAATTTGTTTTGCTGGGTATATTCCACTCATTCATTTCATCATTCATTCCTTTTAATACTCAGATTATTCTTTTTCTTTGACAGAGTGGCTGCTTATCTAGACAAGCGAAGAAAAAATGTTTTACACCTTTTCACCCAGTGACTTTACTTTATATTCCATTGTTTTTTGTTATGGTCTAATTCTGCATTCAGCATCACTTTAAACTCTGTTAAACACTAAAGGTTACTAGTAATGCTCAATATATGACAATCTGTCCATCAGTCAAGACTCATTCCCTCTTACAGCATCAGTACTCTAATTTTAGACAAATCATTTTGTTGCAGTGGTTGTCTGAGACAAGATATGTTTATGCAGATTTTTAAAGTCTTATATTTTGGCATTATCTAAATGAGCCATAAACTTTTTTTCTTAGTTCACATCTCTTTTAACAGCCCACTAATTATAATTCAATATTAAAATGGCAATCCTTGTCAAAATATCACTTCAGCAGCATCTTTTCATCTGCATGTAACACTCTGCCCACAACAAAACACAAAGAACATCAAGGTTAAATGTTGGACACTAATTAACATCTCCATCTGCAGATTTGGTCAACAGTTATATGGCTGATGTTATTTTAAAATAGTTTATTTTTATTTCTTAAGAAAATATCAAAAATAATTTATTGTCATTTCCAAGGAAAATATGACACAATTGTTCAGCAACTTACCATATAACCCTCAAATCTGACTTCATATACGGCATGTGATAAAATGTATGTATGTGTGTGTGTGTGTGCGTGTGCATGCATATATGAGTGTGCATGTGTATGTATGTGCATGCGCTTATACTTTTTCTTTCAAGGAAAACATTGTCTTCTATTAAGGCAGTTGAAAACTTATTTAAACTTTATTTAATGAGTGCTGCATCTCTGAAATGACACATTCTAATATATATTATGCATTTTCCTACATATCTACTGATGACATTCATTAATTTGATATCACACAATTAATTTGCATATTTTCTCATGTTTTCTGAGTTTTAGAATATGTTTCAATAAAATGAAGGGTAAAATAAAGTTTGAATTATAACAGAAATTTAAATTTTTAATGCATTTTATTGCATTGAGTCAACTACTATAAATTTCATGGTTTTCATAAAAAAAATACTTTATAAACATTTCAGTTAAGATCATTTCACTTATTACCTCTTTGCCTAGAATGACAAATATTGTACCCTTTCCTCTACCCAAATCTAACCTAGATTTTGTACCCTACATTCAGATGAAGATTTTCTTAACTAATCCACCTTATATCATGTTTTCCTATGATAGTCCGCTCTCTTACATTTCCTTCTTAAAATGTCTGTATTATTCTTCTCTTAGTTCTTCATGCATTTAACCTTATTTCTATTGTCCATTCCATTTCTACCCACAATTGTTCTATACTACCCCAAAGAGACATCATTTCAAAACCTTCTTATCTTTATGTTAACTATGAATTGGCTTCATCTGTAGAGCAAGTAATATCCCTGGTCAGGTCTCACCTCCATCTGCCCTCCTACACCTCTTCTGGTTTACTTGTATATTCCTCTTCCATATCTGGAGGTTATGCCTAAGACTTTTTGGTACACAATTCTCTAGTGCCCCCACCCCGACATCAGTTTCTCATTGCCACTGACCCTAAATCATGCTACCTTGTCATAAGTCAGTACACACATAGGTTGACTAACTCCAACAATTCTGATCTCCCAACAAGTCACACATAGCTTTCATAACTACCACTCCCACTAGCTACCTTTCCTATTTAACTTCTCTAACTATATACACATTCTTCTGCTTACTTGTTGCCAGTTTTGTTCTATTTTCCCCTCCCCTGTGGAGTAACATCCACTCTTGTTGTTTTCCTTCTATACATCATTGGATGTCACCCATAAAAGTATTTCAATGTGCAGTTTGTTAAGTATGTTAATGCTGCGCTTGTTTTGTTGACCACCATGTTTATCAGTGGTTGGCCTGTACAGCTCTTGCTGCACTGCGTTTTGGATTCAATGTTTGCAGTGAGACACAAAAGCGAGAAGAAGCTAGAAATGAGGAAAGAGTCTATCTGGGCATTCCTAGACTTGGAGAAAGCATATGACAAGGTCCCAAGAAAGTGGATCTTTGGGTAATCATCGAAGGAAATATTTATTGAATGGCTTTTAATCACATGCTAACCACTGAAATGTGTTTCTGTCATATAGACATTCTATCATAAATCAAATCATCAAATAGTTTTAGCTGGCCAATATTTCTAGCCTCAGTTGATGCTGTCAACTAAAACTAAACATAATGTCCTAAAGAACACCTTCTAAAGTGCACTCTGTGTAAGATAAAGAAAAAAAAAACATTGCAGATATGAATAAATAAAATTATCTGCTTATAAACAGTGATGAAAATGCAGACTTAAATATTCTTTTAAAGCCACTTTTCTGGGTATATTAATACATTGGTTTGCAAAAAGTAAAATAACATAACAGGTGTAAAGAATACCTTGTAGATGTGAATAAATAAAAATATCATCCACTTTTATAGTACCTTGACAAATGTATATTATTAATTTTGCAGGTTTACTATCACATATACACGTATTACGTAATAGGTTCATAGGTTCATAGGTTCGTACTAGGCTATCTGCCCTATGGCATTTATAAGCCTAGCCAGAGTGTGTGTGGCTTTCACCACCCCTTAGGATGAGAATACTATGCCCTTTTAGGGTTTAGTTTACTATGCCTCTGTCTAGTAGTGACACAGAGATGACCCCTGGGGTAAAACTACGATCTCCCATCCACTCGTCGAGATTTCTCTTGAATAGAGTCAGTGAGGGGCTCTGCCTAACATGGACTGGGATTCTGTTCCAGAGTGTGGGGAGCCTCTGGGTTATGAATCTGTCCCTCCAGCACGTCCTATTTATTTCTGTGTTGAGGTTTAAGTCTCTTGTTCTCGTGGCTCTGCTGAATTTGGATTTTCTGAGGTGGAGCATGTCCATTAATTCTGGATTGGACATGGCCTTGTACGTCAGGCACAGATCACCTCTGAGTAGGCGGTATGCAACTGAATAGAGTTGGAGTTTTTTCAGTTGGGCAGCATATGACATATGTTTAAGACCCTTTATCCTCTTGGTGAGGAACTTTTGGGGTCTTTCCAACTGCTGCAGGTGTCGGGTGAGATACATCCCAAATGGGGCATTGTACTCAATCATTGGCCTGATAAGAGAAGAGTACAGGGGCACAATGACCTCTCTTGATCTAGATGTGAAACCCTTCATGATAAGGTGGGCAATATAGAAGGTCTTCCTAACCACTTTAGCAATGTGAGTGTCAAATGAGAGGTTACTGTCAACCTGGGTCCCTAGGTCCCTGATTACCTCTTCCGTACTTAATGGATTACCACCTATGTGGTACTTTGTCGGTACCTTGTTTTTCCCAAAGGGTATGACTAAACATTTTTTGGCATTCAGCTTAAGGCCATGGCTCTGGCACCAATTATCCATTTCTATAAGGTCTCTCTGAAGGATGTTTGTGTCCGCTGGAGTATCAATTATGGCGCCCAGTTTGCAGTCATCTGCGAACTTTGTCAGCCACAATCCTCCTGTGTTTGCCTGTACCTCGGAAAAATAGATGCCGAACAAGAGGGGTCCCAGGACTGAGCCCTGTGGGACACCGCTTGTGACTGGCTTAGAGTCTGACATAGCTCCAGCAACTCTGACCCTGTGGGTTCTGTCCTTGAGCCAGTTTGCAACCCATCTTGTGACATGTGGGTTTACAATTAAGCTGGTGAGTTTGTCTATGATGCCCGAGTGGGGTATTGTGTCAAAGGCTTTTGCAAGGTCGAGGTAGGCTGTGTGAACTGCCTTACCCTCATCAATGGCCTTAGTGACTATTTCAAAAAAGTCGACCAAGTTCAAAAGGCAGGATCTGCCCTTGACAAAGCCAAATTGGGTAGGATCCAATGTCTGTAGGTCCCCAATGTCTTTGTTTATGAGTTCCATAATGATCCTCTCCATAGCTTTGCAGACCAGGCTTGTCAAGCTTATGGGGCGGTAATTTCCAGGGTCCGTAGAAGCGCCGCCCTTGTGAAGTGGGACCACTGTTGCCGTACGCCATTCGTTGGGTACGTATCCTGTAGTAAGGCTAAGATTAAACAGCAGCCTTATGTGTGGGTTTAGTTCCTCTTGCAGTTCATGTAGCACACAGCCCGGGACACCATCCGGTCCCATTGATGCTGTGTTTTTAGCTTTAGAGAGGGCGGCTCTCACCTGGGCATCTGAGATGTTAGGGAGGCTACACTCTGCTGGATAGTTATTTCTCCTTTTGGGGGGGAGGGGGAGGAGAAATTTGCACTGAACCTGTCTGCCAGAATGTTGGCAATGTCAGTGGGTTCAGTGTATTTTGTGTCATTTTGGACTAACTCTGAGCATATCTGGGAGTTTCCACCCAGGTTTCTAACATAGCTAAAGAAGGCCTTGTGATTGTCTTTTGTGTCTTTTGTGATTTTTCTCTCAAAGTTGGCCTTGGATGTTTTTATGAGTGATCGTAGTTTTTTGCTAGTACTGATCAGAGATGCCTTCCCTTTTAGGGATTTTGCTCTGTCATGTAGTAGCTTCCTCCTCCTGTTGTAAAGTTTGTTTATGGCTGGGGTCCACCAGACCGGGCGCCTGCCCTTGGCGGAATGGGTCTTGGTTTTATTTGGGATTGCATGATCCATGCATTCTTGAAGGTGCCCATAGAAGGCATTTGCAAAGGATTCAGCAGTGTGGGTTGTGGTTTCCACTGGCCCAGGGGCCTTGAAGGATACCACTTCAGTCTTAAGAAGTGTGAAGTTTGCTTTTGAGAAGTTCTTCACTGTGGTCTTTTGTGCAGGGGGTGGGGGCGGGATGTGGATTTCCAGTGAGATTAATTTATGGTCTGATCTTACCAAAGAGGGATATACTTCCGGTATGGAGCATTTTGTCCCCATGTTTGTGATGATCAGGTCTAGTACATTTTCTCCTCTTGTGGAAATGGTGACTAGTTGTTCCATTGCATTTGAGTTTATGAATTCCAGGAACCTTTGGGCCAGGGTGTTGGGGCTTGAGTAATGTTCCCAGTCTATGTTTGGGTAGTTGAAGTCTCCCAAAATGATGGTATTTGGGGAGACATTCATACTCTCCAGTGTCTTAAGGAAGGCTGTGTGGGGTTCCTGAGTTTGAGAGGGTGGTCTGTAGCATGCTACAAACTGTAAGGCAGTTTTTCCTATGGTTAGTTGCACCTGGATAGTCTCTGATGCTTCGTGCGTTGCCACTAACCTGGAGGTGTGGGTATCTTTGATGAAAATGGATACTCCCCCTCCTTTTGTGGTTCGGTCCAAGTTTTGGGGCCGGAAAGCATGATATGAGGTAAAACCCGATAGTGCTGGGGTGCTCTCAGGAGCCTTGAACCAGGTTTCAGTCACTGCACAGACATCGATGTTCTCCATACTGAGGAGGGCTTCGAGGGCGTGCATCTTGAGGTTTAGACTTCTGGCATTGAGCAGCATTACCCTTAGTTTTTTTCCACTTGTGTTTTCTAGGGCGGTAGGTTTGTCATTTGAGCCTTGCCTAAAAAAGGCACTATGGGGGTGGCAAGAGCCTTGGCCAATATCCGGAAGCCCAGGGGTGACAGGTGCAAGCCATCCCTTGCGAAGCAGCGTGGCTTGTCAAGCATGTCATCTCAAGCAGACAGACATTGGATCCCCTTAGAATGACACCAGTAATTAAGCCAATTGTTAAAACTGATCATTTTGTCTTTGTACTGTGGCATCATTCTTGGTAAGGGTAAGATGCTGCTCAGGGTCAGGGTCATACCGGCCTGGGCTACATAATCAGAGAGCACCTCTATGTCTCTTTTCATGTAGTCCAGGGAGGTACGTCTCAGGTCGTTCACACCGGCATGTACAATGACTGAGTCATATTTGTACTTGCTGTGGAGTGACCTGAGTGCTTGTGTTATGTGGCGGATTCTAGCTCTCGACAGGCAGCTTACTGTGACCTTTTCCTTGTTCAGTCTGGTGAGCGGGACGTCAGTGTGTCTGACTATGGAGTCACCTATTACAAGTGTGTCTGGCATGTTGTTTGGCCTTAAGGGTTGTGACTGTTTAGCACACTGACTTTGTGAACTATGTGTTGCATGTGGTGTGTCTTGAGGTGGTGGTTGCTTGGGTGTCTGCTTTGGAGGCCTCTGTTGTTTTGGTAGATTTTTAATCAGCGCCTCTGAGTATGTTTTTGTGAGTTTATGTGTTTGGTTTGCAGTTGTGATAGTTCTATGTGAGACTGGGTTTGTGGTGTGCGTGGTTACCTTCTCCTCCTGACTGGTCTTGCCAGTACTGAATTGAGAGAGCTCAGCCTCCAGTTTGGCTATATAGTTGCATCTCTCGCATATATTTGTATTTGTTGGGAGGAGGAGAGGGTTGTCTGTGTACATGAGGCAATTGTAACATTGCCTCAAGATTCCCAGATTCACCAGCTGAACAGGAGAGGACGCCAGCAACCGACCCTTCGACATGCTAGAAATAGTGAAAAAGATTGCAGTGTAACTGAGTCAGAAAGGACCTATAGGGAAATGGGTACTCAACAGAATTTAGGTGAATGAAGTACGTTCTTTTGTTTAAGAGTGCTTTACCTGTGTAAAAAATGCTTTAGGAGCAAGTGCTGAGCTTTTCAGATAGAGTATAGGCTGTTTAGATTACAAGTAGAACAGTTCTAAGGGAAAAATTGAAGAGCAGACTTGGCGGAGCCAGAAAAAGTTTAACCTTGTTTAACCATATGCGCACGACCACGCAAAGCCGGGCAAATGCGGATTTTAAGCAGTGAACTACAAAAGAGCTAGGAATGGTCCCAAACAACCAATTACTACAGCTTCTTGTGCTGAGGTCACTTCCCCCAAGGACAGGTAGGCTGCTCAAGGCTCCCCACTCCCACTGGTGAGCAAAGAAACTTCCTTCTATCCAAGTAAGGTAATAGACAACACAGGAACTACACCACAGCCCAGAATACAGCAATGCCTGTATACTGGTCTAAACTAGTCGAGAAAGGCGGGAAAACAAGGATTATTTTTTTGTTTTTTTGTTTTTTTTTTGCAGAAAACACAGAAAATGCAGAGACAGTGATAAATTAGTTACACAGGCTAGCACACTTTAGTGGGCAGCCTCCACAGTCAAATTAAACAAACAAACAAGCACACTTTCGATTAAATTCGACTAAATGTAACTTTATGTTCAGGCTGGTGAGCTTGTCTATAGTGCCTGAGTGGGGAATGGTGTTGAAGGCCTTAGCAAGGTCTAGGTAGGCTGTGTGGATCACCTTTCTCTCGTCTATTAGCCTTGGTAACTGTCTAAAAGAAGTCTACCAGGTTTAGGAGACATGATCTGCCCTTAACAAAGCTGAACTGCATAGGGTCCAGTTTTTGAAGGTTTTCAATGTCTCTGTTAATAAGATCCATGATGATGCGCTGCATAGCTTTACAGACCAAGCTATTCAGGCTTATAGGGTGATAGTTTCTGGGGTCCATTGTGGCTTCACCTTTGTGGAGCGGAATAACCATTGCTGTGTGCCACTCTGTGAGCATGTAGCTTGTGGAGAGGCTGAGTTTAAACAGTGTGTTTAGGTGAGGGGTTAGTTTATCTTTGAGCTCATGTAGGACACAGGCTGGGACACCGTCCGGTCCCATTGATGCTGTGTTTTTGTCTTTGGAGAGGGCTTTTTTAACCTGAGTGTCTGTGATTTCAGGGGCACTAAATACTTCTGGTATAGTTATGGGCCCTTTTAGGGGTGAGAGGGGGGTGAAGTTTGCACTGAGCCTGTCTGCCAGGATGTTGGCTATATTGGTCGGTTCAGTGTATTTTGTGCCATTTTGCAGTAACTCCGAGCAGATTTGAGAATTGCCACTTAGATTCTTGACATAGCTAAAGAATGCCTTGTGATTATCTTTGGAGTCCATGGCAATTTTTCTTTCAAAGCTAGCCTTGGACGATTTTATGAGGGAACATAGTTTCTTGCTGATACTGATCAGGGATGTCTTCCCTTCTTGGGATTTTACTCTTTTCTGTACTAGTTTCCTCCTATTGTATAGCTTGTTTATGGCAGGGGTCCACCAAACTGGTTTCCTTTTCTTGGAGGAGTGAGTCTTGGTTTTGTTTGAGACAGCATGATCCATGCATTCTTGTAGGTGCCTGTAGAGTGCATTAGTAAAGGATTTTGCAGCTTGGACAGCATTATCCTTTAGCATAGGGGCTTTGAAACTTCCCACCTCAGTCTTATGTAATGTGAAGTTTGCTTTTGAAAAGTTTTTCACGGTGGTTTCTTTGACCGGGGGTGGTGGTGGAGGAATGTGGATATCCAGAGTGATTAGTTTATGGTCAGAGCTAACCAGCAAGGGGGTTGACCTCCAGTGGGGAACACCAGTCGCCCATGTTGGTGATGACCCGGTCCAATATGTTGTCACCTCTGGTGGGGGTGTTGACCAATTGATCCAGGGTGTTTGAGTTTATAAATTCTAGGAAATGTTGGGCAAGGGAGTTTGTACTTGAGTAGTTCTCCCAGTTAATGTTTGGGTAATTGAAATCACCCAATATCAGGGTGTTTGGTAGGACCTTTATGTTTCCCAGTGTTTCCAGGAATGCGGAGTGGGGGTTCTGGGAAATGGTGGGTGATCTGTAGCAAGCTATAATTTGAATAGCAGTTTTGCCCGTTGTTAGTTGCACGTGGATGATCTCTGAAGCATCGTGCTGTGCCACTAACCTGGAGGTGTGGGTATCCTTGATGAATATGGATAATCCCCCAACTTTTGTATTTTGGTCCAGGTTTTCTGGCCAAAATGTATGGTATGAGTTGTAGCCTGCTAGTGCTGGGGTGCTCTCTGGAGCCTTAAACCAGGTTTCTATTACTGCACATATATCGATTTTCTCCATACTGAGGAGTGCCTCATGTGCGTGTATTTTGAGGTTTAGACTTCTGACAATGAGTAGCATTACCCTCAGTTTTTTGTTAGTTGTGCTATTTACGGCAGTGGGTTTGTCTTTTGAGCCTTGCCTAAAAAAGGCACTACGGGGGTGGCAAGAGCCTTGGCCAGTATTCAAAAGCCTAAGGGTGACAGGTGCAAGCCGTCTCTAGTGAAGCAACATGGCTTGTTGAGCATGTCATCCCAGGCTGACAGACACTGGATCCCCTTTGAATAACACCAGAAGCTTAGCCAATTGTTGAAATTGATAAATTTTTCTCTATACCGTGGTATCATTTTTGGAGAGGGCAGGATGCTACTCAGGGTCAGGGTCATACTGGCCTGGGCTACGTGATTAGAGAGCTCCTCCATGTCTCTTTTCAGGTAGTCCAGGGAGGTACGACTCAGGTCATTCACACCAACATGGACAATGACAGAGTCATATTTGTACTTGTTCTGGAGTGACCTGGCTGCTTGTGTTATGTGGCAGATCCTGGCACCCGACAGGCAGTTAACAGTAACCTTCTTCTTGTTCAGCCTAGTGAGTGGATCGTCAGTGTGCCTGACTATAGAGTCACCAATTACTAGTGTGTTTGGTATGTTATTTTGCCTTAAGAGCTGTGATTGTGTGGCACACTGGTTTTGTGAAGTATGTGTTTCATGGTTTGTGTTGGGGGGGTGGAGGCTGATTGGATGTCTGCTTTGGAGGTCTCTGTTGCTTATGCGGATTTTTATTTAGAGCCTCCGTGTAAGTTTTCATGTATTTATGTGTGTTTTTTGCCAGTGCTGGTTTCATAGGTCTATGTGAGATTGGTGGTGTGATGCAAGAAATTCCCTTCTCCTCTTGACTGCCTGGTCCAGTCTTGGGTTGACAGAGCTTAGCCTCCAGTTTGGCTGTATAATTGCATCTCTCGCATATATTAGTGTTTGGTGGAAGGAGGAGAGGGTTATCTGTGTATATGAGGCAATTTAACATTGCCTCAATATGCCCCGATTCACCAGTTGGACCCTAGAGTACACCTAAAACAGCCCTTTGGACATGCCTGGATAGGTACAGTGAACTGTTTTACTGATTGGCTGGTAAGGATGAATAGACAGCCTTGTCCTTCTCTACAGTATAGGGGGTCAAGTGCTAAGGTTTAATAGTGCTTGCTATGAGTTTTGAGCAAGTGCCATGATAAGAAATGAATGGTTTGAGTGCTTAAGTTAAAATTTGTCTAGTTCCAAGAGAAAAATTAAAGAGCAGATTTTGTGGAGCTGGGAATAGTTATACCCTAGCTAACCAATGCTGCCCGGTGCGCAAAACTGTGCAAATGCGGATTTTATAGCAGGGAAATAAAAGAGATAGAAATTAGATCAAAATGATCAAAAAACTACTAATTTCTGGGCTGAAACCACTCCTCCAGGGACAGATGGGCTGCTCAAAGCTTCCTCTCTCACAATGAATAGAGAAACTTCCTTCTATCCAAGTAAGGTATGGGCAAGCACAGAAACTTGTAACACAGCCCTGAATTCAACAATAACCTGAAAACTGGACTATACTAGCTTAGAAAGGCGGGAAAAAAGTATATATATATATTTTTTTTTCAGAAAATAAAGCAGATACAATCAAAAAAACACTTTAAATGCACAGAAATGGCTAAAACACTTGAGTGCGTATCTTACAACACTTAAACGGGTAATTTAAACACAAAAATGACTTTGTTAAAGTGCAGGCAGTAAAATAAGCACAATATGTAGCTGAAACAAGCTTTTTAAATCACAGAAACTCTAGAAAATCAGTGTTTTAGTCGGAATTATCTAACGGCAGCAAGAAAAATGATACTTAATTACTCTGAAGTCTCTCTTTTGTCTCTCTGCTGCTGTAGAACTCTGCAGGGCACCAGAAAAGAGCTTGTGGAGCTGTATAACAGCACAAAAGCCTTGCAAATGTGGGTTTTATAGCAGGGAAATGAAAGAGATCGAAATTAGCCCAAAATGGTCAATAAACTACTAATTTCTGGGCTGAAACCACTCCTCCAGGGACAGATAGGCTGTTCAAAGTTCCCTCTCTCACAGTGAACAGAGAAACTTCTTTCTATCCAAATAAGGTAAGGGCAAACACAGAAAATTGTAACACAGCCCTGAATTCAGCACTAACCTGAAAACTGGACAATACTAGCTTAGAAAGGCAGGAAAACAATTATTTTTTTTTATTTTTTTTTTCAGAAAATAAAGCAGATACAATAAAAAAAAACACTTTAAATGCACAAAAATGTCTATCACACTTGAGTATGTAGCCTACAACAGTTAAACAGGTAATTTAAACACAAAATGATATTGTTAAAGTGCAGGCAGTAAAATAAGTACAATATGTAGCTGAAACAAGCTTTTTAAATCACAGAAACTCTAGAAAATCAGTGTTTTAGGTGGAATTATCTAAAGGCAGCAAGAAAATGCAGAACAAATGATACTTAATCACTCCAAAGTATCTCTTTTGTCTCTCTGCTGCTATATAACTTTGCAGGGCACCAGGCATGAGCTTGCTGAGCTGTATATTGTATACTGTATTTAAAAGCCATTTGATAAATGTTTTCTTTGACTATTAACCACAGACCCATAGAAAGCTGATTTAAGCAGTCTTGTGGTGGTTTGAAGTCCTAGAATTATAGAGCTAGTGTATAAGATGCATAAGAATCCAATTTCACAAGTAAAAACAGTGTTCAGATTCACAGAGGAGTTCCCAGTGTGAGTGGGTGTGCATCAAGCTTCAGCTCTGAGCCCAGAGTTGTTCATACTGGTGACGGACTACATTCGCAAACAGGTAGGTGGGAACAGATCAACAAAGTTGCTGTATGCAAACAATATGGCATTATAGGCAGACTCTGAAGAAGAACTTCAGAAAAGTCTAGGGGGATGAAAAGCAAAACTGAAGGTCAACCACTGCTACTGTATGGTACAAAAATCTGAGCAGTCAAGGCAGAGCAGATAAGGAAGCTAGAGGTGGAGAAGATGAAGTGCCTGAGACAGGTTGTAGGATGCACACTGTAAGACTGATGAAGAACTAAGCATATCAGAGCAGAAGCCCAATTAACTCCAATTGCAGAGAAGCTCAAAGAGAACAGGCTGCAGTGGTTCAGACACATGAAGAAGAGCAGAAGACAATCTGGTGAAGAAGATTTGGGGAGAGACATGAAGAAGGCAAGAGAAGATAAAACATCCAGCAAACAGATTAATGGGTTGTTTGAGAGAAAACCCACGACCATCTGGTATGCTTATCAAAGAAGGTAGAAGAGTGACATTGAATCAAGAGAGATGGCAAGAGGTGACACAACACATTGACCTCATGTAGAAACATGGGAAAATGGGGGTCATGACGATGACGATGATGAAGTTATAGTCAACAATTGTTCATCAAGTTATACCATTTAAATTTTGTTTTCACACATTGCTGGTTATTGTGGTTTAGCAGGGAAGGTCATGATTAGATTTATGGTGTTCATACTCTGGTCACCTAGACCCAATTGTATGAAAGTGGAGTTAGTATATAAAAGTAAGAGGGTGTGGAGAGACAAAGACTTGTGCTTTGTTTGTTTTGTACATGATAGCATTCATGGGGCAGAGCTATTTTATATTTCTTATGTAGTAAGCATTCACTAACTCACTGGAACATGGTACATGTCTGCAGTTACTTATGGTGTCTACTACTTTTCTTGATAGCTTGATCCTCAGTAGCATTTTCATTCAATACATTTATATATACACATTTGGACATTCTTCTTTCTACAAGTTCTTATTTTTCATTTATGACTGGAATACAGCACAGTGATGTAATGGGTAACATTGTTGCCACACAGCAAGATATTATACTGTTCAGTTATCACTTGGGGTGTCTTCTGTGTGATGTTTGCATGTCATCCCTGTGTTTGCATGGGTTTTGTCGGAGTGTTGGGTTTCTTCAAATTCTTCCTACATTCCAAAGACTCAATATGGAAGAAAGACTGGCATCCTACTTCCATTCCCTCCCTTTGCCTTGTAAACTCTGTGAATAGTGGTAACTGCCCATGGGGTCACTCCATGAGTCAACGTTGACTAATTAGAGAGAGAGATAATTACTCCCGCCTACAACCTATTCCTGTACATAAATGCCTTCTTACTTCACATTATAATGCAGATATTTCCATGGAAGTCTCCTTTCCCCAGTCCTTTTGTACTTTACTTTGGAGGATCATATTTAATAGATTAAACATTTGTTATATTTAGAAAACACATTTTGTGTTTTTTGACAAATCCTTATATAGCTAATGTCACTTCCTTACAACAGACCTAAAAATTATTACCATTCATTGATCTACAAGTCCACCACAGAATAGTCTCCCAATATTTGGTGATTATTATATCCCATTCAAAAACTCATTCACCCTAAGTATTGTAACATTTAAATCTGTATTATATTTACATCTCTTTGCATAATTCAGTCACAATCCTCATCACCACATGGGTTTTAATTTCAAATTAAATGTATTCACAGTTCTGTCAAATCATCCGTAAACATGCAGCAAAGTTTGGAAACTTTTGGGTGCTACATGGTCAATGTTGATATCATGTTTGAGATATAATGCATTATCAACAGTTCAAAATATATGACTTTATACACAGCCCCCATATCTTTTTTTCCACAAATTTATTGTTTAAAAAATGAAACCTCCAAGCCCGTCTATACATAAACAGTTACATATTAGGACACTCAGATACTGTATCATTAGCATATATCCTTCTCTGCCCCATTGTTAATATGCGGTCATTCTATCAACAGATATATACACTGTATGTGGGAGGCACTTCTACACTCTAAGGCCCATACCAGTCTTCTTTGTCCTTCTGCTCCTTATTCTTTCAGCCACTGTAGTGCCGTTGCTTCTCTTCTGCCATTTCTTTGCACCTTAACTTATTTCTGTATTCATTCCTCTGTAATTATTAGACACCTTGGTCAAGTTCACTTTTGTGCAGCCATCTTCCTATTCCCTATGCCTGGTCCATTCATAGCTCTGAAAAGGTATCTTTTTGCCTACCTCACCCATGTGATCAGAACAGCTTCCATTCCCCATATCTTATTTCATGTCTACCTCTACTATACCTGCACATCTCATCTTGCTATGTCTCATCTTCATGTTTCTCATCTCTGTACCTGGGTATGTGATCCATTACATCATCGGACTCCTCCAACTTCTGAGTCAACATTGCTCCTGCTTTTGATATTTTCAGCCTTCCAGATCCTTGTACCCCACCTCTGCTTTTCTTTAGTTTGCCATTTTAGGGATAAGAAATCAGATGCACCGCTGTGCTTATTAACAGATCTCCATAGTGACTCCCCCAATCCTAATGACCGTTGTCTTATTTTGCCGTGCTCCCTCAGTTTTATCTTCTTGTAGCCCAATACCTTCTCTGGGGAATTGATCAACCTCTTCATTTCATTGCATACTATTCCCAATATAACATCATTTGTTAACTATGCTTCTGTTTCTGCATGTTATAGTTGCTAGGCACCCTCTATATATTCATGGTGCTTAAGGTGAACCAGGAGAGAAAGTTCTCCAGAATCTCAATATTTTGGCATCACAAAATACTGGTCATAGATCCTCTATCTTTTTAATTCCACTAACTACCTACCTACTGGTCCAACAATAATGCAACTTTGCCAAGATCTGTTGGGGTCTACATCCCAGTGGGTCTTCATTTCCAACACTGTGCATTCTTGGCCTACGTTTTAGCCCTTAGTCTCATATGTACATTATTGTCTTCTTACAATCCCACAATCAAATCCAGGCCCCCTGAGATTTCTCACATTAGTCTACAGTTGCAGGGCATGCACTTTGCACTTCCACACCTAAACTTCTCTGCCCTTCTCCAGGATTATTCAGCTTATAGTTAGGTTAGTACTTTTTAACTCAAACAATCTCATATTTCAGTTTTGATCATGGATACTGCACTTTTCTCAAGACTCATAATCTCCACCAAAACCCCATAAAGAGCCTCAAACAATTGCTGAAGATTCTCTTCTGCTATTATGCCATATATTAGCATTTTTAGTCTGAGCTTACGTTTGCCTACAGTTCTTTACTTATTCAGCTACTCATGGTTTTCTTACTCCTGTGTTACATTGCCTGAACCTCTGTGGGTAGGGAGTTGCTTCACAGATCTGCAGCTATTTAGTTTGGTTCTGGGTCATGAGCACACCCCAAGTCGATTTTTGATATGTAGTTGCTGCATTTTGCTGACATCATAACTTCTCTGTTTGATGTACTGGGGTTTTAGACCAACTTTATCATTGCATGTTCTTTTTGACAGTGTATTTTCTAGTCTACTAACTTCTATATAGACTCAGTAAAAGAAAAGTTATTCAAATAACACAAATTATTTTTTCAAATAGTTTTTAAAACAAGTATTAATTTTCCTTTTGTTACTTTTAGTCTCAGTCACAAACTGCAGAGTTACCTGAAAAGATTTTGGCAAAATTCCCAGATTCAATTTCAGATTTTCAAAGGCTAAAGCAATTATAATTAGTAGCAAATATTAAACAGAATATAAATAGCAGTTTTTGCATGGGTGCATGGTGCAATCAGCTTTGCAGTACATGTACACTGATCACTTAGCATCTCTTTCTAAAAGCTATTAATTACTGACTTTTTATTATACCTCGGAAGTAGATTATGGAAATTAGAATGTTTTTGACACAGTACTGATAAGATTAAGTGATATATTTAAAGAGCACCATCTTTCATTATTTTCAGTTGTTACTTCGTAGTTCCTTCATAAATTCTGACAGGGTACTTCAGCAGCATTCTGAAGTGCATTTTGAAGTTATTTGGAAGTTACATGGCCTGTCCAGTAATATTCATAGCAGGCATTATCATCCTAGCCATCTATGGGACACTTGGTTGTTGGGTCAATGCGAGCTACATTCACTGAATACAAACACATTGATGCAAGCTGTTCAGCTAGTCAGGCAACATAATAAATGTATAAGGACATTAAACTGGTAGAATTACCATGTGATTCTAAGGAAAATTTTGGTTTATGTTAGAGATGACCTGATGTTTTATACAAGAAACCCAATTAGATATAGTAGTTGTCAACTGGCTGGGTTGCAGAAAGTCTGTTATAGTAAAGTTGAGGCAATATTTTTGATGGACTCATTCATTTTGCTGTAGTTTTTGTAATAATGAAGTGTAACAAAGAGTGTATTATTTTATAATAGCTTACTTTCTGGTATGAATAAAAACACGGCTTGGGGCTCTGTTTCCTAAACCTCAAGAATAATGCTTTTACACTGGACACAGGACCAAAAGCCCTATTATAATACAGCTCATTCCTAACAATAATATTAATTAGCTAAGGAAAACAGTGTGATACTACATTCAGTACAATCTCTGCTGTAATGGTTAACTAAGAATTTACATTACTCATACTGTATAGCCATCGTATAATGTTGGGTATTATTTATACATGCCATTACTCAAGACACAATGTCTCTTACACTACTCTGAAATGGCCATAGAGGTAGCTGCAACTTTATACATATGTTTTTAAAGTTAGATCTGTCAAGTTTAGAACTCTAGTCCATCTACTGGTGTTCATAGGTTCATAGGTGTGTACTAGGCTAATGGCCCTGGAGCCTTTACAAGCCTAGTCAATAGGATTACCCTGGCATCGTGCCATCCGACCTTAGTTCCCAATACCTCTGTCGAGTAAAGCCACTGGAGTGATCTCTGGGGTGAATTTTCTATTTCCCATCCACTCATCAAGATTTCTCTTGAAGAGGGTCAGTGAGGTGCTCTGCTTGACATGTATGCGAAGTCTATTCCATAGCATGGGCAGTCTCTGGGTTATGAACCTGTCCCTCCAGCATGATCTGTTAATTGTGGTAATGAGGTCGAGGTCTCTGGATCAGACATGGCTTTATAAGTCAAGTAGAGATCGCCTCTAAGTAGGCGATATGAGACAGAGAATAGTTGGAGTTTTTTAAGTCTGTCCATATAGAACAAATGTTTAAGGCCTAGGATCCTCTTTGTGAGGTACTTCTGCAGCCTCTCCAGTTGTTGCAGGGATTTAGTGAGGTACATGCCAAATGGGGCATTGTACTCAATGACTGGCCTACTGAGGGAAGAGTAGAGGGAGATAATGACCTCTTTCTTTCTGGATGCAAAACCCTTAGTAATGAAATGTGCCACATAGAAGGACTTTCTGACCACAGTGGCAATGTGGTGGTCAAAAGAGAGGTTGCTGTCAACCTGTGTTCCCAGATCTCTTATAACACCTTGTGTGTTCAGTGGACTACTATCGATGTGGTAATTCATGGGAACTGGGTTTTTTCCTAAGGGAATGATGACACATTTTTTGGCATTGAACTTAAGGCCATGGTTCTGACACCGGTCGTTGGTCTCAGTAAAACCTTTCTGTAGGATGTCAGCCTCACTCGGGGAGTTAATAACAGCTTCCAACTTGCAATCGTCTGCGAACTTTGTCAGCCAGAGTCCCTTCATGTTGGCCTGGACTTCAGAAAAGTAGATACCAAACAGGAGAGGACCCAGGGCCTGGTCCAAACCCTGTGGGACTCCACTTGTGACTGGTCAGCAGTCTGACTTAGAATCAGCTATTTTCGCACTGTGGGTTCTACCTGTGAGCCAGTTTGGAACCCATCTAGTGATATAGGGGTTGATGCCTAGCTTAATGAGTTTTTCTATGATTTCTAAGTGGGGAATGGTATCAAAGGTTTTGGCCAGATCAAGGTAGCTGTATGAACCACCTTGCCTTTATCCACAGCTCTGGTGACTGACTCAAAGAAGTTGCCAAGTTGAGCAGGCATGATCTACCCTTCACAAAACCAAAGTGTGGGGGATCCAGAGTTTGAAGATTCCCTATATCCTTGTTTATTAGCTCCATGATGATGCATTCCATAGCTTTGAATATCATACTCTTCAGGCTAATGGGGGTGATAGTTCCTAGGGTCAGTAGTTGCTCCTCCTTTGTGGAGAGGGATGACTGTAGCAGTGTGCCATTTGGTAGGGACAAAGCCTGAGGTGAAGCTGTAAATGAACAGGGCATTTCACTCTGTAGTTCATGTAGAACACACCCAGGGATATTGTCAGGACCCATAGAGGCTGTATTCTTGGCCTTGGACAGTACTGTTTTAACCTTTGGAGCAGTAATACTGGGTGCCTGGCAATCTACTGGTATTGTGACTGGTCCTTTGGGGGGAAGAGAGGGGTAAAGTTGCCACTGAATCTGTCGGCCAGTATATTGGCAATATCTGTACCATTGTGCAGTAGCTCAGAGCAAATCTCGGTATTGCCATGGAGATTCTTTACATAACTATAGAAGGCCTTGTGGTTGTCTTTACTATCTGATGCAATTCTATTTTCATAGCTAGCTTTAGAGGATTTGATGAGGGATCTCAACTTTTGAGGCTGATAAGGGAGTTTTTCCAATCTTGTGACTTCACCTTATTCTTCATCAGTTTCCTCCTTCTGTTGTAGAGTTTGTTTATGGCAGGGGCCCACCAGATTGGCTTCCTTTTTTTGGAGGAGAGTGTCTTGGTTCTATTGGGTATGGCGAGATCCATGCATTTGTGTATGTGTTCATACAGTGCATTGTTGTATGATCCTGCGATCATGCAACTGATCTCCATTTGCATGGGTGCCGTGAAGTTAGCCACCTCTGTTTTTAGGAGCCCAAAGTTAAACATGCTCCAGAAACTGAGAACTGAGAACTGAGAAGTTAGCTTTGGAGAAGTTTTTCATGGTGGTTACCTTTGTGGGGGGGGGGGGGGATTTCCAGGGTGATTAGTTTGTGGTTGGATCTAACCAGGGAGGAGTTGACTATTGGTGTAGAGCAATAGTTGCCGATGTTAGTAATGACCAGGTCAAGGATGTTGCTACCTCTAGTGGGGATATGAATGAGCTGGTCCAGGGTATTGGAATTAATGAATTCCAGGAAAGGTTGGACAATTGTATTGGTACATGAGTAGTTTTCCCAGTTAATGGAGGGGTAGTTGAAGTCGGCCAGTATAAGAGTGTTAGGTTGGACCCTAATATTCTCCAGGGTGCTTAGGAACGTGAAGTGTGAGTCTTGGCACATGGCTGGGGATCTATAGCAGGCTATGACCTGAATCACTGTCTTACTCAATGTTAGCTGCACCTGAAGTATCTCAGATGTATTATGTTGGGTTACCAGTCTGGAGGTGTGTGCATCCTTTATGAATATGGAAACACCACCGCCTTTGGAACTTCGGTCCAAGTTCTGGGGCCTAAAGGTGTGGAATGAGTTATAGCCTGGTAGTGTAGGGGTGCTTTTTGTTGCCTTGAACCAGGTCTCTGTTATGGCACAAATGTCAGTGTCCTCCATTTTAAGGAGTGCTTTGAGTGAGTGCATGTTGAGATTTAGACTTCTAACGTTGAGCATCATGACTCTCAGATTGCATTTGTTTGTAGCTGTTATGGTGGTAATTTGGTCTTTGGAGTACCACCTAAAAAAGGCACTATACGGGTGGCAAGAGCCTTGGCCAGAATCTGGAAGCCCAGGGGTGACAGATGCAGGCCATCTCTGGCAAAGCATCGAGGTCTGTTAATCATGTCATCCCAGGCGATACTGGATGCCCTTAGAATGACACCAGAAACTTAGCCAGTTGTTGAATTCAATCATTTTCTGCATGTACTGTGGTATCATTCCGAGTGATGTTAGGATGCTGCTCAGGGCTAGGGTCATACCCGCCTGGGCTACATAATCCGAGAGCTCCTCCATGTCTTTTCATGTAGTCCAGGGAGGTACATCTCAGGTCATTCACACCCACATGTACAATGAGAAAGTCATATTTGTTCCTGTTGTTGAAGGACCTGAGTGCATGCATTATGTGGCAGATCCTGGTGCCTGACAGGCAGCTGACTGTTACTTTCTCCTTATTCAACCTAGTGAGTGGGACATCAGTGTGCCTCACTATCGAGTCACCTTTAAATAGTGTGTTGGGCATGCTGTTTTGCCTTAGGGGCTTTGGTTGAGTGACACATTGTTTAGGAGAGTTGTGTGTCTCATGATTAGTATTGTGTTCTGGTGGTCGAGTGCGTTTCTGCCTTGGAGGTCTCTGCTGTTTGGGTAGATTTTTATTGAGACCCTCCACAAAGGTGGGTGTGCAGTTTGTGTTTTTATGTGAGGCAGTGCTGGTGTGTGTTCTGGAAGGCTATGTGTTCCATGTGGTGTGGTGCAAGTGTTTACCTTCTCCTCTTGACCAGCTATTCCGGTCTTGGCTGGAGAGTACGTGGCTTCCAATGTGGCTATATAAGTACATCTCTCGAAAGTCTGAGTGTTGGGAGGTAAGAGGAGAGGGTTGTCAGTGTACATGAGGCAGTTGTTATATTGTCTCAGGATGCCCAAGCTCACCAGGTTAATAGGAGAAAGCACAGGCAACTGACCTGTAGACATGCCTGGAGGGGTGGGCATTAATAATAAGTACTGGAGCTGTTTCCTTGTAGAACATTTGCTACAATAATTGCTACAAGATGTCTGGTAAATTGCTAGACTAGTAAGCTAGTAAAAGGGCAGGAGAGGAGAGAACTAGTAGATCTAAGGGAAAAATTGAAGAGCAGACTTTGTACCACTCAGAAGCTTAAAAACAGTCCTGGATACAGCAAATCTGTATCTGGACTAGACTAATTACAGGAAAGGCAAGAAACAAGTGAAAACTCGGGCTTTTAAACTAGAAAGTTGAAAGAGATGGAAAAACTGGCCAAACGGCCAATAAACTGCAATTTCTGGGCCAGAAACCACTCCTCTTGTGGTAGAAAGGCTGCCTATTGCTTTCCACTCCTATTGATAAGATAGAAGGCTTCCCTCCAGCACAGAAAGGCTTGGTGGGCTCAGAAGCTTACATACAATCCTGGATACTGCAAATCTATATCTGGACTAGACTAGTTACAGGAAAGGTGGGAAAAGCACAAATGCGGCCTTTTAAACCAGAAAGTTGAATGAGATGGAAAAACTGCCCAGGCGTTCAATATACTACAATTTCTGGGCCAGAAACCACTCCTCTTGTGGTAGATAGGCTACCTAGTGCTTATCACTCCCACTGATGAATATTTATTTTCACTATACCGAATTAGATCCAAGTAATACAGTGTATTCCAAGTGTGATTTGATAGCATTAGACATGGTATTTGCTTGGGATTTGTGATGGCTATCAGGTTGGGATTCATGCTGATATGGCTGGCTTATAACAGCAGGAGTTACATATTCGATGTATCAGCAGAATATGAAATTGCAAATGATCACTTCAGCTGTAATGTTGGCAGTAGTAGCAGCTACTTTCTACAGTGAGTATTTTCACTGAACTGCTTTATTGGTGAAAAAATTATAGGCATCTTAGAACCTCAAAAAATAACTAATACATGACATGTAGAAAGATTTCTTAAATAACACAGAAGAGGGCCCTAGGTAAGTGCTGTATATGAAGGTGAGTAACATAACACCAAGACACATGGGGGTCTTATTAGAGTGCCCATTTAGTCAAAGTTGACATGCCTGCTGCTTAAAAATAACATTCTAAATAACAGATATTTATCATTAACCAGTAATATCATTGCATAACAAAAGATCTATTCAGAAATAAACAAAATAAAACTGATTAGAGATATTGCACTGATTTATTGGCAACACCAGTGAACTGTGCATGCAACTGCTTTTAGGCTTTATTTTTGTTGACTTCACTGAGCAGTAATAAGTCGTTAAGAATCATTGTTGAATTGAAGTTGTAATTAATTCTCCACAAGGGGGTTATTTTCCAAAACTCAGATGAAGCCGTTTACTAATTTTGACCATTATAGTTGAGTTTCCACTCTGACATGAAAGAACAATTATGTACAGCAACAACAATTGCTGATGTTGTTTTATACTTGTTAATTATCTCAGCAATTTACTTTGCCTTATTCAGATATTTTAGTGCAATAATTTTCTTGCTAATAGTATGACAGAGTGACATACCATACATATAAAACTATTGCATTAATTCTTCAAAACTCATCACAGGTGTACATTTTGTTATGCCCTCAACTAGCAATACTTTTTACTTATATTTACTGTTATACAAATGTGTGGAAAGAGCTGTACATGATATTTATGGGCACTGGATAGTAGAATACCTTATGTTGCTAGGCACACTGCCTTCATGTTTCCTGGTACTGAAAAGGTTTACTTTCAATATTACAATTCACTGCTAAACATAACTGTTTGCAAGTTCATAAACCCTTTTGCCTAACTTAGAGAAGCAATGCATGGCCATACAAGCCATGCCTCATACAGTGAGAATGTACTGTTGGGCAAAGAAGACATGGATATGAAAGTATGGGCATGTTGTACATGTAGGCAGGAAGAGCATATGCAGCAAGATGGAAGTTTCAGCCTCAGGTGAATGATTCAGAAGAAGAAAATTGTGGTAGAGTAAGGCTATGGACTCATGATACCTTGTGCAAACTGAAGAATGTATAATATGGCCACAGCCAGTAGTGTGAATCAGTGCCTGCTGTGGCAGACTGTTGCTCAGTGCCACATAATGTAGTATATGTGGAGGGGATGTGGAGGGGATGTTATTTTCTTGTGATTTGTAGTGTTAGATGATATGAAATTTGGTGTTATGGGTGTTAGATGTTTTGGATTTTAGATGTTCTGGTCTCAATGATACGAAATTAGATGTTATGGGTTTTAGATGTTTCAAAGTAGACCCATATAAATATATATATATATATATATATATATATATATATATATATATATATATATATATATATATATATATATATATAGTTTACTATCATAATGTCGAAATTTAAAATAAAATGTGTACGTATTTGCGAATTGTTTCGCCGAACGTACACATTTTTGTATGGCCCTAACGTCGAAAACAAGTGTTATTTGTCGAAAATGTCGCTTGCGACATTTCCGACAATCAACAACACTCCCACCCGTCCCGTAACTCCCTACCTAACTAGCCTACACTCACAGTTATGCAGGGGGGCAAGCCCCCCTGCACCCCCCTGTGGGGGACTGTGCCCCCCCACCCCCCCAACTTAATATTCCAACTCCGAGATCACACTACAGTGAGGAAAGGGATGTATTTCCCTAATCACACTGTACCACGATCCCCTTACATGACCGAACGTTATAATTGCGAATGCACAGTCCAATCGCAATGGCAACGTTTGCTCACATAACCTGCCGAACTATGAAGTATTCGAACATATGTTGTTCACATACTTCATAGCCGTGCAATTGCACGGCAGCATTTTGATAGTAAACCCATATATATATATATATGTATATATATATATATATATATATATATATATATAGATATATCACAGATCCTTATGTTGAGGCACAATAGTTTTCCAGCCTTGTTCAGAGGTAAGACGTCTCCCTCCCATAAGGTAAAATAAAAGACCACATGGAAAACTGATACTTGTGAGCAACAGAGCTGCTGGCTGAGAATCCTAAAAAATAAGGAAAGAAGAATCATGCATTGTAGACAAGCTCAGTTGAGACATCAGAGAGTAATCAAGCAATTATAACTTGCTCAGAAATGAAAACCTCTTTACTGGAAAATAAATATATATGAGCATTTTTTTGTTTATTTTTGTTTTTCTGGGTTTGTGTTTTACTTGATAAAAGATGGGTAGAATAATGCAGGGACCACTTAGCTGATAACACATATATATGGCTCATTTTAATGCTGAAACCCTTATAAATGCAGAGCAAAGCCAACATAATCAAGAACCATAAGATAAGTAGTCAGTCTTGAAAAAATGCTGACTACTAAACGAATGATCAGAAATCTAGAAAAGGTACAGATGCTATCACTTATCAGAATGTTTATTTATTTTTATTTATTTTACATTTTTTTACTGGGAAAGTCTGACCAGACACAGGCCCATTTTCAGTGGAAGCCTAGGGAGAAAAGCTCCAAAAGATACATTACATAAATTAAACACACAATAAAGTATAAATTCAAAAGCACAGAAGGTAACAGTAATAAATTCAGGACAACTGAATCAAAGTTTAAAACATATTTTTCAGGATAAAAACATGCTTTGGTACTAGGTATTTGATCTATACAATATATATCTACAGTAGCGACATTCTTTAGGTATGATTGCATGGGTCTATATTATAACATAGAATTTTATAAAGGTCGAATGTTATAATATCGAACCAGTTTTGTTGAACGCTGAAAACAGCGAAGGTGCAGGACACTGAATTCTTTCCCAGGGAAAGAATTCGGTGGGCCGTTGCTGTGGCTTCACTGTTTTCAGCATTCGATATGTTGGAGCATTATGGGTCAGGTTCAGGTAAGTGTGCGATTGTGTGTAGGTTAGGGTTAGGGGGCAGGTTAGGTGAGTTAGGGTTAGGGCGCGGGTGAGGTGAGTGTGCGATAGTGACGGATAGCTAGTAGTGTATGTAAAGGTTAGTTTAGGTTTAGGTGTAGGATTTTAAGTGTATGTGTGTGGATTGGTATTTTTTGTGTGTGTTTGTGTTGTGTGTATGTTTCTCGGAATAGAGATTTTTTTTCTCTGGGAAAAAAATCGCTATTCTGACTGCTCGATGTTTGCGGATTTCGATGTTTAGGGTTCTATATTATAACATTTCATCTTTGTAGATTTCGATGTTATAATATAGACCCGATCTGCATAGCAGTCTTACCGGGGAACTGGAATCACATAAATGTGCCCTCACTTCAATGCATTTTTATGTATTAACCTGGTGAGTAACAGGAACATAGCCAGTTGTTAGTATAGTGTGTTTTCAGGAGCCTTTTAAATTGTGTTTTAGAGGTATTAGAAGTTATATGGCTAGGTAGAGTATTCCAGATTCTTGCAATAGTGCAACCAAAGAGAGACTTACCAGCATCATTCTTATATTTGCTTACATTTATGAGGTTCTGGTTGGTAGGTCTTAAGGGTCTAGCAGTAGTATAGGATTAAATTAGATCCTGGAGTGCAGGGGTTTAGTCAGGAAGGTAGTATAATGTGTGTGCTACTGACAACTGACTGAGTAGCAGTAGTTGAGGGAGCTCAAGCCAGTTAAGCTGCTTAAGGGATAAACAGTGATGTGATTTGTATGAGGCTTCTGTAGCAAACTTGGCAATCTTGTTATAGTGAGATTCCATTTTGTTTAAATCAGCCTGGCGGAGATTAGTCAGCATTGGGGAGGCATAGAGGAGGATGTATAAGAGGTGAGTCCTTGCTATTGTGGCTTTGGTATGTTTAGTGATAAACTTTGTTCCTGTAGAGAAGCCCACACTTTTTGTTTACTTTCTTGATGGTTTGAGCTATGTGGATGTCAAATCTCAGATTGTTGTCAATTTCTACACCTAGCAGTTTAGTGTGTGTGGTTGGACTAATTTGGATATTATCTTTGGAAGTTATGCAAAAATTGTTGTCTAGAGGGGGGGACCTACTTGCGCTAAAAAGAATAAGTTTTCTTTTTTTGGGATTAAGAATAAGTTTGGTGTTAGTGTACCATGTTTTGGCTAAGGTAAAGTTATTTTGGGTTAGGGTATGCAGTCCTGTTATAGTGGGAGCAGCAAATATAAGGGTGGTGTCATCAGCATATTGTACTACTGAGGCAGTGAGTATGGAGGAAGAGAACTGGTTGGTAAAAAGAGAGAACAATACTGGGCCAAGGATGGAGCCTTGAGGGACACCTAAGGATACTGATAACAAAGGGGACAATTGGTTTTGCCATAGGACTGCTTGTTGATGGACTGATAAGTAGCTGTTGAACTATGAGATAGAGGAGGGGCTAATGTTTAAGGGTGGATAGGGTTTTGAGAAGCATATTGTGGTTAACCATGTCAAAAACGTTTGATAGGTCTAAGAATATGGAAGATACGAAATGACCCTTGTTTCTGTAGTGGTTCACTGTGTTAGTGAAAGACAGTAGTGCTGTGGTGGTGCTATGAGAGGGTCTAAAGCCATGCTGTGCATTAGCTAGCAGGTTGTTATTTTGGAAGTACTGCATTAGTTGAGTGTGAACAACTCTTTCTAATATTTTAGATAAGGGTGATAGAATAACGATTGGGCAGTAGTTAGTGAGTTCTAAGGAGTTACTTCCTTTGTGTAGTGGTATAATATGTGATATTTTCCATAAGGCTGGTACCATACACTCTGATAGAGACCTATTGATGAGAATAGCAACAGGACAGGCTATAGCTTCAGCAGCTATCTGAAGGAAATCTGCTGGTAGGTTATCAGCAGCCAGAGTGGTTGGTTTAAGTTTACAGAGGAGTTTGGAAATAACCTTGGTGGACACAAGGTGCAGGGAAAAATTTGTTTTGTATGCTGGGGTTGGTATGGGTAGTTGTTGGTGTGAGGCTACTAGCATTAGTTTGGGCATTGGCAAGGGTTTGAACAGTTTAAGTAAAGTACTTATTGAATTGTATGGATATGTTATCATGCTTGTTTACTATCACAGCAGTTGGTGTTGTGGATTTCGCTGGCTGAAGTATAGTATTTATTGTGGCCCAGAATCTTTGAGGGTTGTGAACATATTTTTCTTGCATATTTTTGTGGTAGTTAGTTTTGTCAAGTTTAATTTGTTTTTTGGTTTTGTTACTAAGTTCTAAGTAGTTTTGTCTCATAGTAATGGTTCTGTTTTTGTGGAATTGTATCCAAGCCTTATCTCTTTCTTTCATTGAATAAGTGTACCATTTGCAGACAGGTAGCGAAAATATTCAGTCAATTTTTCCACAAGAGCTGTATGCTTGTATGAGTTCCTGGGAATGGATTAAGAGTATTCCAAGAGGAAGGACCAGACATATAGAAAGTTCTCTATGCATATGCAAAGATGTTGCTAATTTTATTAGGTTTATTTGCATCATCAGGATGCAATCTAAGGAAGTACTGGTGGAAGAGACTGATCATTTTCTAGATGGATGGGGGTCTCTGATGTTTAAACAGGAGCTTGTTTAGTAATGAAAGAACAATAAAGGGAGCCTAGAAGATAACAGGGAAGTACATAGCTCACAACAAGGTAGCCCCAGAGGGTATTTTTTATGGTGTAATTTATTTATTTGTTGTAAGTCCAATGGACACAAGCATCTTTTTTCAGTGGTGAATTGGTAGCACTGTTTGACTGAATCACTTGCTCAGAGTCACACAGCAGACAAAAAGGAGGTGGAAGAATTCAGGATCAGGTTCTGCCTGCAAATGGTCTATTGTGATCAGTGTACTACCCCAGTAAACAAGCTAAATAAATAAAACACAAATGAATTAACACTGTACCCTGCACTACAAGATGCAGCTTGATAACAGCTCAGACCTTTAATCCTCTGCATTAACTAACTGACTTTTGGAAGTCTGTATTTGCTCCTGACTACAATGGACTGCCAGGCTTTGTTAGTGGTAGATTGAATGTACTTAGAATAATCAGAGTGATAGAATAATCAGAGTGATCAACAACTGCAGGAGGGCACACAAAGTCTAGCTTAGGCAGAAGGACATTTTTAAAACTGATCGTCTTGCTCCCACAGAGCAAAGTCTGCTGATAAAGTAGGCCATATTATGCTTGATAATCCTACAATTGAGAAATGATTTTTAAAAGTTGTGTGGGTTTCAGCCTAAATACCTGCTTACTTGAATTGCATGATGCGATAATATATAGTCCTTAGGGTTCAGCAGTACTCATATTAATAAATCCAGCAAGCTAAGTCATAGACATGGTTATAAAAAAGATTATAATTATCAAAACATTTCCATAAAACAGGATGAGCTGACTGCAGGTCAGACTGAATATAACACCCATTACCTAGGCCTCAGCACAAGGAGTTTAGCTGAAGCAAGGAAGATCCATGATTACTTGCTAAAGTGCAGGGTCCAAGAAAATGGCACTTATGGATCACAGCATGTGACCGGTACCCCGTGGTATCCAAAAACTAACTACCATCTCAAATATCTACTGCATTACTTAGGCACAGAACAAACCACTTTTTTATGTATGTTTTGCATATAATCATATTGTTGTTGCATTTAGTTATTTAACATTTGTTGACCGGGAAAGTCCAACAAGGACAGAGCCTATTTTCAGCAGATGCCCAGGGAGAAATGCTCCAGACACATCTTTGGAATGTGGGAGGAAACCGGAGTACCCAGAGGAAACCCATGCAGATGCAGGGAGGACATGCAGACTCTGCACAGAAGGCACGCCAGCCAAGAATTGAACCGGCAAATCTCTTGCTGTAATTCAACAATGTTAACCTCTGCACCACTGTACCATCCAGTCTGGGTTGAGGTTTAATACATACTAACTTACTACATCATTTCAATATATTCTAAAAGATAAAGATGCACTCTCATCTAAATCTATTCCATTATGTCACCTTAGCCAGGTCAAGCCATATGATGTATATTTCACCATGTCTGTTGGCTACAAAATTGTTAAGCCACCCATGATTGTCAGTATCATTTGTACTGCTCATATTAATTACTGCAGCATAACTGTACTATATGTTTTTTGAGTAACAGATATTTGTATATCTGCCCATTCATCCATCCATAACCCCTTTTCTCAATTTTTGAATATGGAGTTACGGTATCATATCAGCAATGGAAATCATCTAGAGCCAATGTTCACACTGCCAGGTGGCTAGTCCTACCATGGTATTTGTAGGTCTGTATGGTACTGTTACAGTGACATTAATGTCTGCATTCTGGTTAAAAAGGGATTCCTGGCTCAACCCTCTTACCATATAACAAATTAACAATAGCATAAATAGATGGATAAACAGTAAAACACTTACCCCTAGCTCATTAAGCACAACCTACAATTAATGCTGCAGATCTAGTTTAACATAGCATAAGAATACAAATGGATGCATTACTGAAACCTACTTTAATAAGTTTGGTTAGCAGAACTGTACACTTTATTACATGCAAGGCTGTCTCAATATGTAATAAGACATTTAAGAACTGTGATAAAATATCATCCTCTTCCTCATTTCTCTCTATGGCAATACATGTGGTACAATCGCTGCTAAACCACCACAGAAAGGAAGAGGTGATCCGTGGGAATCATGAGCAATCATGTTAGCTTCCCATGAAGTCTACATGATGTTTACATGTTAGCGTGATGAGCAGCAGCACTAATCCACATATGCATGCTGCTCTTCATGCCTATACAAATACAAGCACATTTGTATGGCCAGTAAAAGTGTTGGTAGCCAGGAAAATGTACTGAGCAGCACAGGCATACACAGTAAACAAATGGGCTTGCCTAGGGGCAAATAATGCATGCTATATGCAGGCAGGCAAAGTGTGCTGAGTGCACTGTGCACATAAATGTAACATATGGCTACAGTAATAAGTAACGGGATATAAAATGGCAAGGGCACTACAATGCATGAGTTACAAGACAAGAAAAGTGTACTGAGGACAATGTGCAAAGAAATCAAAGAAATGAATACAGGAATATGTCAGAGGGGAAGGTAATGCTCAAATTATTGTACGGTAATCGATGTGAAGGTGCTTATTTCACAAAGAAAGCTTTGTAATAATAAAATTTTGCAACATGTATGTCAGAATAATTAATGGTGGTCATACTTCCTGAACAAATTTAGATAAATAAAAGCAGATATTATATTATAGGATGCGATAGTTATATAAAATCACATTGAAACAAAGGGGAATTTCATGACATATGAATGCCATTGACATGCTTAGCTGAGATGACAGTTCACAGGGACAGTACATACATTATGGGATATTTGCACACATTGCATTTCATCAATGTAACATGTTGGAAAATAGGAATGGCTCAGAATCTGCAATCACCTTTTGCAAGAATCAAACCCATCCCATCAATGTCAACACTGACCTGTGTATGCACCCAAATAGGCCTAACACATAGATGAGGAGGATCAGCCTTGAAGGGACATATGTATCTCAATGTTGTAATGGTTATTCTGGTAATGGTAACTTCAATAACAGTGAATTTAAATTCATTGAGGGATATCAGACTGCAAAAAGAAACCAATGCTCTTGAAAAACATTGTATGGAATGGCCTGGACATGACTTTAAATTCACTGTTATTGAAGTTACTGAACTAGACCCAAGAGGTGGACCTTGGACTTTATATTTGAAGAGAAGTGAGGCCTTATGGCAGTTGAGAACGAATGCAACTCAATGGCCAGGCTTAAATGAATCTGTTGCAATTACTTGCTTTTTAAGATTAAAAGCTTTAGACAGGTGATGCTTTTAAAGAAATGTTCTTGTAATTCTTAATAGTTGAAACAAATGCATTATTTTTATGTCTTATATGTATACATTGGTGAATTTTATACTGTATCTATTATATATTTATACATGAATTTATTAATTTACACTATAACATACTGGGGTTATTTGAGGTGTATAACATATAGGAAATGTTGAGTTTTTATTAGATTTTTTAATAATGTATTTTTTAGTTATGTATTTATATGTATTATAGTGGGTAATATTTAGGATGATGAATGTTTTATGTGTGATTTTAGATGTAAATTGCAGGCATAGTCATTGCTCATGAATTATTCATGAACCCTGGATGTTGATTGGTTCAGTAATTAACTTTGTATTATAAATTTACTAGCAGTTGGGGCATGCTCTGTCTTAATAAAGTCTCCAAATGGTTGGAGACGAAAGCGCTTGATTTACTGGATGTATCTGATTAATCTTTATTTGTTAAATTAAAGTTCTCATTTTTTGGCACTTCTTAGTTGCTTATTTGGAATTTTTTATCTTTCTTCATCTCGTTGCAACCGAGGCCTTTTTTTGGATTGTGTTTTGTTTTTTGGCCTTTAAAAGTTTGAAAATATTGTACCCACTTAGAATGACACCAGAAACTAAGCCAATTATTAAAGTCAATCATCTTTTCTTCAGATTGTGGCCTCATTCTTGGAGAAGGTAAAATGCTGCTCAATGCTAGGCTGATACCAGCCTTAGACACATACTCTGAAAGCTCTATAATGTCTCTCTTCATGTAGTCTAGGGAGGTTCATATCAGGTCATTTACTCCCACATGGACTATGACTGAGTCATATTGGTAATTGTGGTCTGATGACCTGAGTGCATGTGTAATGTGGCAGATCCTGGCCCCTGATAAGCAACTGACAGTAACTTTTTCCTTACTCATCCTGGTGAGAGAGACATCATAATGGAGTCTCCAACTACTAGAATGCTGGATTGTGTGGAGACTTGCCTTATGGGTTTAGTGGTAGAGGCTCCATGAGATGTAGCTCTATTTGCTGATGAAGGTGTTGTTTTGAAAGAGTACGTCAGGGGCTGCTGAGGGTATTTCTTGTGCGTAATTTGTCTAGGCGGGTCTTTGTGGTTTAGGAAGGTTTCATGTAAGTGCCTCAGTATATATGGGTCTATATGTCTGTTTAAAATTGTGCGTGATAGGTGCAGCATGTGTGCTACTGACAATCTTATTGACATTAGAAATAGTTTTATGTGAGAGCTTTGCCTCCAGTGATGTTGCGTAAATACATCTCTCACATACTGTATCAGTTTGCTTGCGAATTAACTGGTTGTCAGTAAATATGAGGCAATGTCTACGTTGCCTCAGCATGCCCATATCCACCAAGCTGGTAATGGAGACAGTAGGAAAGTTCATATCGATGGCAACAGACCCTTTTTTATTGATTAGACTGTTGGAGTGAGAATATCAGTCACTGTCAGGAGTATCCGGTTTGCAACTATGTGGACAGTGTTTGTCACTGCAAACTAGTTGTCCTGTGTGCAACTAGATATTGGAGAAATTTCAATTGTGCTTTTACAGGAAAAATGTCACTCAAGGTGCCTGAGTCTGGACAGAGCACTGCCAAGCACTTGGCACTTGGCACTTAAGGATGAAGTATTTAGGCAGATATTCTGAAGTTAGAAAGTAATCAAGCAGTACTTACTGAAAACAAAGAATTAGCTTGCCAAGAATGATGAAAAGAGGGGAGTCACATGAATGGCTACTGCCTGGCTACTACTAATGCTGGTCTTACCACAACTTCACTCCTTTGGGATACAATACTCTTTTGCTTCTTCTCTCACCAGAAGCAAAATGTTAATGCCAATCCTAAGAAGAGAAGCAGGCCACAGGCTGTTTGGTGATCCATAGTATTGTCCCAGATGATCAAGGGTCCATAGGCTTGTAGCCTGTTTCTGGTAGATGCCTTGAATAGCAACCAGACCAATCAGGTACGTTAAGCACAGACATTCACTCTCCAACCAGAAAGAGTCAGGAATCAGTGCACTCTGCTCCTACTCTCACCAGGATCAGAATATAAGCACTAATTCCAAGCTGTCACCTACAAAGCAGTTATTAGGCTTTCTGGTGATCAGCAGTCTCCAGAAAATAATATCACTGTACTCCTTCTCTTACCAGGAGAAAACAGAAGCACTAATCCCAAGAGGACTACTGAGAGGCAGAATGTGGGCTCTCCAATAACTGGTGGTCTTGCAATAGATGCTTAAAGGTAAGATGAAAAAAATGGTTTATCCTAAACACTGCAGTGTGCACTAAGCAGTTAGATATGAATGTGGGTAACTTGTCTAAAAAGTTAAGTTTTAGTGGAGAGCCACTATTTTTAAAACAGCAAGATAGATTGAAAGGGGGTGGGGACTTTTGTATTCTGGTGCTATGGAATACAGTCGGATGGCCAATAAATTTAAATAATTGAAAGGGAGTGATTTCACAAAATGATAATTTTGTGCTTACTCACACCAGCCAGTAAAAGCAGAGAGTAAATAAGATATATGGTCAAATTAACATAAGGGGCAGGCAACTAGAAAGACAGTGGTGTTTATGAACACAACAGCAACAGCGTGGGAGGGTGGGAAACATTTCTGTCTGGCTCACAAGAGACAGAGCTGTGGTGTCTTTTCAAGTTTTAATATGCAGTTAAAAGCAGAACACAAGTAAAACACAATGTAAAGAAAACAAATCACAGTATACAAAATAGAAAAAGGCAATAAAGTAATACAAAATACAAGAAATAAAAAGCAAACTCAACTTTCCCTCACGACAAACTGCTGCAGAGTCTAGGTGAGCCTTTTCAGTAAAGCCATAGTCAAAGAATTGTCTCAGTAACTGTTGCCAGTGATTTCCTTTAGTCTGCCTTTACTCTGTATTCAGATAGTGCTGCATGTTTAACCATCTTTGTGCAAGGATAACTGGACTACTATAGGTGATGGCAACAACTGACTAGGTTTTGTCATAGAACATGAATAGCCATTCACTGTCACTCAACATTGGTGTCTGATGCGAGACTGCGCAAAGGCTGAGGACAAAAAGCAAAGGCTTTCTTATAGACAATTTCTGGCTATATGTGTGATATGTAATTCTACTTTTTGAACAGATTAAATGTGTGAAAAAAGGGTTGATAATCAGAGGGGAAGACACAGGGGAAAGAATACAGGAATTTTCAGGAAGGTAGTGGGAGACAACCATAGATATCCACTTATTCACAATGTAAGTGTAAAAGTGTAGCCATAATTTGCTGAATTTGGACTGTCACCACACCAAGGGTGGGTGACAACAACAAAATAATATTATATAGCTAACTGCACTATATCAAGTATGTCAAGAAGACACATCGGTGAAGTGGAGAGCTATGTATGGGTCATTATTTTTTTGAAGGACAAGTGCCTATTTTTTTTGCTTTTTTTCTGATTTTGGGATTTTGGGGAAGGTACTTAGGAATGTGAGGCTAAGGTAGGAAGGATAGGTGAAGACGGAGGTGCAGACATACAGGACAAACAAGACATAAAAGGGTGGCGATAGACAAAAAAGGTTGGGGCCACCATTACTAAGGATAGGTATGGGACATAGGAGGTGCACCTATGTCAAGTCTACGAACAGTGAGAGTCTAGTCCTCACCCTCAAAATTATCATAACTGCCTTGTGTCTCAGTTTCCTGTATCACTGCTCAATATGGCACCATCTTGCAATATGAAAAAGCACCTTTTTGATACTGCTAATTTGGGCACTGAGACCCCATCCATGATATCATCCCTCAGCGCTGTCAAGTCTTGGCAGGTGACAAAATCACCACCTCCACTACTACTACTCCCAGAGGGCAGCATTGTACCAGCTGCTGGAGCAGAGCTACTTAATGCAGATCGGGCAGGTAGGGCAGAGGTTGTGGAGGCAGCACTGACAGTCTGGGACCTTGAAGTGCTGAGTGTCAGTGCTACAACCACTGGAGGGATGGTAGGCTGATCAGCAGTGGTCAGTCTACCTCTCTGTGCTGCAGGCCAGTTTTTGTACACAGAAATGTGTGACAACAGAACATCTTTAAGCTATATAAAACACGCCTCCATAACAAATGAGAGAGAAAGGGGTTGGGTAAGGCAAAAAAAAAAAAGAGAGAGAGAAATAAATCCATAGCATATCTCATGACAATATAATATCTTAAAAGAAACAGTTATGATTATCCTGTCTATAGACTCCATGCCACATCCAGGTATGATGAGAAGGTCTTACTGTGCTGTACCATTAATCAATTGCACTGCTATGATATCAGAGATACCACTATTTATCCCACTACTGACATAAAGCATGCAATTACAATACTTACTAGGTTTACAGTAAGACCTGATGCATATGTACCCTGAGCCTCTCTGAGGTGATTTAACCTCTCTTGGTACACATCATGGTTAGCTGCAATGTCTTCAGCAACTGCACAACAGAAAAGAAGATATGTGAAAACATATTGAATAACAGTCTTGGCTGTGTTTTGCATTCAGTAACATTTAATACTGTTTGGTCAGTATACTTACACAACTGAGGTGTGTCAGCAATCCTAAACTCATACTTCCATTGGCTAAGGTAATTCTTGCACCATTTCAGGTCACTATAGTGGTGACATCAATTCTCTTCAGTGAATGGAATGCCAATTGCACTGGAGACAAACTTGGCTAATCTGTTCCCTGACTCAGTCTTATACTGAGACCCAGTATAGTGCTCCTGCAGCAGCCTACAGCTGTAATGCTTGACAAGGGGTGCCACAAATATTTTGGACTCCTCAGCACCCCATCTTTGTGCTTTAAATTTAGTATCATCATCTCCCAGACCAGCCATGTCTGCAGAAGTCAAGCAGCAACTCTAAGTTAGAACTGGTGCCAAATTCCAATCTCGCATTTAATGGCTAGTGCGCAAACATGCATTATCATGCCAACTACATTTGCATGATGGCAAGCACAAAGAGGCATTTATAAACAAAGCAGAAGGTATTTTATCAAATAGTAAAGAAGGTGTGAAACATAGCAGTGAGACTTGCCATGTGTGATGAACACCATATTCACACCTTTTCCAGATGGTCACCACTGACAGCCTCAATAGCTTGGCTTGTTATCCTTTGTGTTGTGGATGTTAAATACAATGACTTGGCACATAACTTTCTGGAATTACACACTATAAAAAAGTTAGTTGACCAATGTGTGAATCAAAACTAGGGAAGAAAAATGCATAATTTCAATTAAGGTGATTATTTGTCTGCACTGTAGGTGAACTCATTTTCAATCTTGTTCATTACAGATAAACTGAATTCAGTGTGTATGGATATTTACTCAACATAGGCCTCTGTGTGTATGTGTCACTTTAATAAGTCCTGTGAAATGCATTCCTATGAAAGAGGCATTATTACTGTTTGTAAATGTATGTCAGATGGATAGACATTCATGAGCTGAATAATACAGCTTGGGGTATAATACATATGCACCTCACTACACATACTGTCCTAAACACAATGTTGGGCTATGTGAGGACATTTAGGTATTCTGCCCAATTGATATGCAAGTGCATTTTTATTCCATTATCAAAAATATCCTGCTTAAGCAATTGCACGCTCATTCATCTGTGTTTCATAACTAAATCAGTAATGACAACTCTACTTACAAATATTAATTTATCAAAGCATTAATGAGACATAGTGCAATAAACATAATTATGATAGCCATTTGTACATAGTGTTACCTTCTTAATCAGTGTTATTAAAAATTACATTCTAACATCCTCTATAAAAATAAGTATTCTCTGGATTTAAAGCTTGGATCACCTGTGTTCTACCTCTAAAGTCAGTTCACTTACACCTTGTGCCACAGAAATAGTTACATAGCAGGTCAATGTTCTCCACTCAGTACTGTCCAGAGTGCTGACATCCACACATCACTGTAAGCCTTTTGGAACTACAAAAGGGTGCCAAAATAAAATGTTTCACTTTTTACATGAAGCAGCTAACTGTGATTGCACACCACTCAGCAGCGAGCAAGGGCACAAGAAAATTAACAAAAAGAGCATATGAAATTCAGATGAAAGTAATTCCTATATCTGGAGTGATAATTTCTGCATTCCCATCATACTGTATGGTTACGAAACCCAATGAAACTGTGTTAAAGGGGCCAAAGTCACTGCATTTACACCTTATGTCACAAAAACAGATACAAAAAATGTGCACATCATTCACTCATTAGAAATACTGCACACTGGTGCCAAATCTGTTTCCCCTATGAAGATTACAAAAATGAAATTGTTTACTCTTGTTTTCAACTGCGAGCCTTGTTTGCCTGAAATTCCACAGGCAAAAAATGGCAAAAATGTATACTTCACAACAAAACATGGTGGGGGGGGGGTTAATAAAGCCTACATATTTTTTTACCATGTAGACATCATGCAGGGCTGCCAACATGAGCGCAAAGAATTTTAGATTCATTAAGTGCTACTGAGTGGTGCACATGAGCGTGCCAACACAGAAACTTCCTTGGCATGCAAATCACCTCATAAGCAGGTGAATCTCATGCAAATGAGGTAGGTAGAGTGATCCAGCAAGCAGATAGGCAGCTCTGCAGACCCCATGTCAGTGTCCGTAGTGTACATGGAAAAATTCCATGTACAGAACTGTAGACAGACAAAAGGGGCTGTAAAAATGTAGGTAGATAGGCAGAAATGGCAGCAGGCACACATATGAGCAAAATTATCCACTTTGTGTTCCAAAAATTACAGTAAAGATATTAAAATATATATTTTTTAATAATCTTAGCATGTTTGCACTGCAAATCTCAGTAAACAAACATGCCTTATTAATAAAAATGGAAAAATCAAATATTAATAACATGAGACAAAAATATGTTACAGGACCCTGTGTGTAGTATCTACAATGGAGCACTGGTGCAGTTGCTAATATGTAAGGGCTTGGAAGCATGTAGTATCCAGGTTGTGAGCACTGATCCCTATGCAAATGAGGTAGAGATACTGAATAGCATAATGGGGTAACTGTGTCTGCATATCCCCTCTGTGTAGGCAGAGAACCATGTTGGTGTCCACAGAAGAGGTAGCTGACATCAGGAGAGAGTGTGTCCAATAACTTCTAAGCTGATTGGAGCGTTGCTGCACCTGTTTGCACGGCATGCCTGGGTTGGCAAGCACTAACTTCTAAGCTTTCTTTACTTATAGGACGTGTGTTTCCATGTGTTTGCACAGCATGCCACTGTGCTGTGTGGCAGTTTGGGGGGGTACACTGACTACTAAGCAGTGTTTACCTATGGGACGCTCGTTTGTGCAGTGTACTGCAGTGCTCAGAGTATCTAAAAAGCCAATGATGTATTAATTAGTGTTGATCCTTGCTTAACTTCAACTAGGGCCATTAAATTATGTCAGTGCTATATTTGGCAAGTGCACTGCATCATAGGTAGCCAATCACATAGGCAGCACCTACAGTAGAGCACGATAAAGTATGCATACACCCTACAATCAGATTTTTTCCCCTATACTCTTTACCACTGGAGTACATACTTGGGAATATAAACTGAAAGAATGCTAGGGGCTGCTGCAGGTCTGCTACATCTGTATGTGCTAGATGATGAAGTCAATGTTGCTGCTGCTGCTACTGCTGACAATAGGCCTAGGCAGAGAAGAAGGAGAGTGTTCAGGCCCAGGGTAATCTTCCAGGAGCTACATGAGCTGGAGATTGTAGAGCACTATAGGGTGAACAGGGACATACTACAAGAACTCATTGAGCTCTACAACCCTCAACTCAGTCCCAGAGTCAGCAGAGGGGAACCCATCCCAGTGGAAACAAAGGTATGTGTAGCCCTTAGGATAATAGCTACAGGTACCTTCCAAAGACCAACTGGGGACATGATGGAGGCCTTCTAGGTATCAGCATCCAGGGTACTCCACCAGTTACTGGATGCCATGCTACCACATGCCAGTGAGCACATTTCTTTTCCCCTTACCTCTGATGCGAGGGTCAACAACATGCAACACTTCTACCATGTAGCTCACTACCCTGAGGTACTGGGTGCCATAGATTGCACTCATGTACTCATCAAGGTACCAGACAGTGAGGAGGGTAGAATCTACATCATCCACAAGTGGTACCACTCCATCAACTGCCAGGTCATGTGCAATGCCCAGGGCATTATCATGAATGTGTGTGCTGGCAGCCCTAGCAGCTATCACGACTCCCATATCTGGCACACATCACAGCTTTACCAGATGTTTGCTAGGGGAGCCATCCCACATGGCCATTTACTAGGGGATGCTGGCTACGCAATGGAACTGTGGATGATGACACCCATCAGAAACACACACACACCCATGGAAAAATGCCATAATGAGGCACATGCACAAAGTAGGAACATCACAGAGCATTTGTTTGGGTTGCTGGTCATGTTTCTGGTGCCTCAATATATCTAGTGTAGCCCTGCAGTACTCTCTAGCCACATGTGCACATATAGTCACAGTATGTGCCATGCTATACAGTATGATCCTGCAGAAGCACCTGCAGCAGGATCAGCATAGGGAAGGGATACACAGCCCCCACCAGTGCCTAGGTCACAACAGCCATACTCACAGGAGGACTCAGAGGAGGAGCCCCCTGATGATGTCACTGTAGGCAGATGTAGGTTGCTGAGTATGCCCGGGCATTGGCTAAGAGAAAACGCATAGCACACACACTCTGAGAAACTAGGGCCCCAAGAATTGACACCTTACTCCCACTGACATACATATAATAAAATAGTTATGCCAAGCAACACACACAGCCTGTACCTATCCATGTATTGGCTGTGTACCACTTGCATCACACAGAGTTAGCTCTGAACTACAGGTCTGTTAAGTGCTGCATTTGCAAGGCAAGTCTCTAACCTACACACTAGTTGTAATGATTACTATAATAAGATATCGTATGTATGGATCTGCTGCTATTATGCAGGAAAATATAGTGGGCTATTTGGTTAGAGTTAGCATCCACATGGGATAACTGATACCCAGTCCAGTAGTATGTGTTCCTTAATATTCACTATGCCTCATGATTGGAATATTAATGACATCAGGCAAATGAGATGTTAAACAGTGGGTACACATGATATTTGGACTATTGTCTACCCAAGCTGATTATGTGCTGTTGCTCCCCCACCCCTAATACAGTGGTGTACCCATATAATCACTTTAACAGAAAATCAGCTATGGGTATAGTAGTGGACTAGGTAATTTCAGGGCTGTAACATAGACAGTGTTCTCCCATTGCATGTCTCTCTTCATGCAGGATAACAATGTACATATGTATGCTGTTGATTGTGTGATGGATGACCCCTCTCTGTCTAATGAACTGTGTGACTCAGTGGACTAGAGAAGCTAGCATGGGTGATGATATTGATGGTTCTAATCTGGAATTACTCACTTTTGCATGTGAGTTAGTAGTATGTTGGTGTTTTCACTGAATGTCATACCTCCCAACTTCTCAGTGCAAGAAATCTGGACAAAGCCAGAAAGACTGGAGGGATAAAGGCCCAAACATAGGGACAGAGTTTAAATATTGGTGACATAAACCTTGCTGGAAGTGAAGGTGTTGCAGTAGTACATCTATTCCAATAGATATAAAGTCTGACACACAATTGTTTGTCTGTAGTAAGTAAAATGTATTGATGTCAACATTCAATAAAGCACCAGAAGACCACAAATGTGTGAAGAACAGACCAAACATATGAGGCAAAACTCTGGACACTCTGTGAAAATCAGGACAGGTGTGACGTATGCAGACTGCCAGTCTGTTGCTGGTGCAACATTACCAACCCCAGCCACATATTTAGTACGACAAACAGCTGGGGAATGCTGTGGACATTTTGAGTGAAGTGCAGTACTGCAGAAACAGGGGCAGATGTTAATGTCTGTAACATACAAAATCCCAGGTAGGTGTGGCCTGGAGTCACATTATAAGTACTGACATTCCCACTGGGCATGCCTATACACAATAAAAATTAGCGCAATTCTGTTGGCCCTTCATTGACATGTATTATGTGTAAATGTCTATACATACAGACATATACATATATATATCAATCTGTCAGTATCTTTCTCACATGCATAGTATATCTATCACTATGTAGTGTCAACTAGATATATATAGCTATATATATTAAACTGATACATAGATACCACCCACATATGTACAGAACACATATACATATCATACACACATACACAGCTACATTTATATATACAACAGCATTCCCTTTATCAGCTTTTGTTATATATAAAGTATTATTATTTTTATAGCTCAAAGAATAGTTATTTCTCTTTAAAAGTCAAATTATAATATCTAATACTTGGTTTCTCATTTAATACATTCCTAACAGCAACAAAAATAACTTTTTATGTAACAATGGGAAGAAGCATTTTTCAAAGAAGTGAGTGATGTACTAGCTCAAGGTACTGTCTCTAATTCTTTTAAGATTGTTAATTTGTCCAATTTTCATTTAAATAATGAACATAAAAAAGTTCTCAGCAAAGGTTTAACTTTTGTGCACTCAAGAAGGGCAGACTAAATTAAAAAGATAAATACATTAAGAGACTACACAAAAAAGTTGAACTTAATGTGTTTTTCTGTAATAATCAAAGTGAAAAAGTTGTTTTTTTTAGGAACCAAGTCTTTTCAATCCATGTCTAAGACCTGAACTATAGGTGTTTTATTAACATGTGACAATGATGTTAGGAATTTATTAAATAAGAAGCCAAGTATTAGGTATTCTAATATGACATTTCAAGAGAAAAAAACACGGTTTGAGATAAAAAATAATAAGAAAAAATATATATATTACAAGAGCTGATAAAGGGAATGCTGTGGTTGTTCCAAATATGGACCACTATTGTTGTGAATTAAAAAAAAGATATTAAATGATAAGAAATGTTATCAAACAGTAACTTGGGCAGAAGTTCTGAAATGCTATAATATGATTGATGCATGCATTGAGGAATCGTGGTTGGAAGGTTTGGTTGCTGCTGATATTGCTGATTATTTTAAAGATGGAAGCTGAAGTTGCGGAGATTTTTTGGTCTGCCCAAAGTACATAAGCATTTAAGTGAACCTACTTTTAGACCTATAGTGGCCAGTCAGGACAGTAATACAGAACCACTGGCCATTTATGTGAATAAATGCTTACAAATGTTAGTATGTTAAAGTAATTCCTATTTAAAGATTCATTTGAGATTCATTTGAATTTAAGAATTTTACTACAGATTTGATAGTGGATGATTCAGTAATATTAGTGACAGTAGATGTTGTTCCTTAAATACCACCATTCCAAATGATGAAGGGCTTGGAATGGTTAATACAACAATGTGTCATTCAGGAATTTTTGCAAATAAGAAATTAGGTTGCACACTGAAATTCTACATGTTATTTGAGTTACAATTTTTTTCATGTTTGATGATGAAATATATAAATGGCGTGACTGTGGGGGCAGCGATAGCCCCGAGCTATGTCAGTATTTTTATGTCTGGCTGGAGAAAGAATATGTTTATAATTCAGTGTTTTTTCGTGATATATTTATTTATAAGTGTTTTATTGATGATTTGTTTGCATTATGGAAAGGAAGTATGGATAGATTATTAGAATTTTTAACATATTTAAATAATGTATCTGGTTATCTCAAATTTACTTACAAAATTAACAAAGAAAGTATTAACTTCTTAGACTTAGTAGTGTATAGATCTGCCAACAAATTAATTAAAAGTTAGACTTTTTAAAAAGGAGTTGCAAAGTAATGGTTATTTACATTATAGTAGCATGCATAAGAAGAATCTTAAAAATAATATAGTAAAGGGGGACTTTGTGAGATTAAGTCAACTTACAGACAGCATTATTTTTTAATTTAGAATGTGAGTTGTTGAAAAGAAAGTTTTGTGAAAGGAGATATCCATGTGATTTAGTTAATAAAATTAAGAATGAAGTTAAAAATGAAAGAGAAGTGAATAATTGTATTTTATTTAAAAATCAGTTTACTGTGAGAAAAAGAACAAAGATTATGAACTGGCATGTGTATTACAAAATTTTGTAGATGAAGTTAACATTAAGCAGATTGTGAGAAATAACTGAAAATGTTAAACAAATATTATTGATTTAAAAGGCATTATAGGTGATTGCCCAATGTTTCTTTCACAAAGGGGGAAAATTTATAGGAGTATTTTTATAGAGGGAATGTTAATGCACAGGAAGATGTGAACAAAGGAATGCTGAAATTTGATAATTGTAAGTTATGTCAATTTGTCTTAGAAGGAAGGGAAATTATGATAGAGGCTAGACATTATGAAACTAAACTAAGGCAGGAATACACTTGTAAGAAAAGAATGTGGTTTATGTTGCCCTATGTAATCTTTGTGCTGCATTTTATATTGGCAGAACATCTGCTGAATTTTATAAATGAATGTATGAGCATTTGAGGGCTGTGGAAATTAAAGAAAGTAATAATGGCCTGGCTAATCATGCTAGGTTAAAGCATAGTTTTGAAATTTGTTGTTCTTCTTTCGGCTTTTCCCAGTTATGGGATTGCCACAGCGGAACTCCAGTCCGCTAATGATTGGCAGTAGATTTTTACTGTGCCGAGGTGCCATGCCCAACCTTCAATGAAGGCACGCCCATTCATGCATGTCTTTTGAATGCCAATCGACCACGAGGAGAACATGCAGACACCACACAGAAGGTGATCCAGCTGAGAATCGAATGGGAGAACCTCTTGCTGTGAGGCAACAACACTACCGCTGCACCACTTCGGCTTCAAAGCATAGTTTTCTATTATAGAAAACCTAAACTTTATTTTATTTATTTCAAAGTATAGTTTTGAAATAAAAAAATAAAGTTTAGGTTTTCTATAATAGATCATGTGTCCAATTATGAAATGGGGTGAGTGGCAAAAGATGAACTTGATTGGAAAGAGTGCTGTTGGCAGATCAGGGTAAATGCTTATAGTTCCCCTGGAATGAATGAAAGGATGAGCTATAAAGTGGTTTTGAAGAGGGAAAGGGTTATGTCATTAAGTCTGGTAAGTGTCATATGATGTTAAACTATTTAAAGGATTTTTGTGACTTTATACAGCTTGGTCTGAAAAAGTTCCATATTAGGAGTGAAAGCGCTTACCAGTTGTATAGTGTGGTTGCTTTGTTTTATTAAAGTGATTTGTATTTTTAAATTGCTGTTTATTTTTTGTTTTGTTTTTTTATATTTTTGCAGTTTAAGTTTGTTTAGTTCGTAAACCTTTTAGACAATTTTGTTAGTAGGGCTTTTTCAAACTCTGGTTCAGCCCCCCTGTCTAATTTGAGTTTTCAATTAATACCTTCTGGCTTCACTTTATATGACCGTCTGGGAGATGCGTAACAGCCAAGTGGAGAGAGAGTATTATCACAAGTGAACAGAAGTTTGTTATTGGAATCTGAAGCTGATGCAATGCTTGTTTTATCTGGAACTGATGGAATGGCTTTGGGAGTAGTGCTTAAAATAAATTCAAAAGGAAATGTTCAGACTCCCAATGAAGGCATGGACAATTTTCTTAGGGTTTTCTTAAAAAGACCAGAAAACCCTTTTGTTATTGAGATATTGCAGACTGATGTGCAAAAATCTGATTTGGCAGCCGAGTTCTTGAAGATTGAAAAAGACCTGTTAAAACTTACAAGGTTGCAATGGGACATTTTATTTTTAGAAACTTGTTATTTTGTGAAGAGACTCCCGAGGGGCTTGAGAGTAATGAAAGCACCAACAGGTGAAATGCTTTCTAGTGAATTAATAGAAACATGGAAAGCTTTAAACAGAGTGACAGGTTTGCATTATGTTAAGCTGCTGTTGGAAGAACATAGAAAGAGTTTACCAGACATAGCTAATGTAATTACAGCTTCTTATAATAGTTTAAAATATGTTACCTCATTGAACAACTTTGAGGTAAAAATGGAAAAAATCTTGGCGAAGATTCTTTTGGAACACAAACAATTAAGGAAGAGGAAGATGAAGACATTTTTAAGAGATAAGAAAGATTATGAGAACTGAAGTAATTTGTTTTTTGGCAATGCGACAATTCAGTTATGGATGGTGTAAAGGTTATACATGAAACAGATAGTGAAAATTTATTGCAGCAAGAAAAAGATAGAATTAACAATGAATCAAAGCAAATGGCTGCTAAAAGATTGAGTTTGAATTCCGGGACAGCAGTTGAGGTTCTAAACAGTAAGGAAGAGAATTACAGTGGAGAAAAGAAGTTGAACTTTGTTAAGACACAAAAGGAGGGATTCCAGCCTCAGCATGATTTTCAGAAAGTAGCAGTGTATCCAAATAGATGAAAAGGAAGGAAAATATGGGTGTAAGTAGTAGTGCAAACTCTGCACCGCCAGTATCAGAATCCAAAAGGAAGAAATTACAAGAAAAACAATTTTCATCAACAGAATCTGAGCAACAAAAATAACTTTTCAGGGAACAACGGGAACAAAACATTTTTCGAGAAATTGAGCGATGTATCAGCTCAAAGTACTGTTTCTAATTCTTTTAAGATGTTAATTTGTCCAATTTTCACTTGAATAATGAACATATAAAAGTTTTTTTAGCAAAAGTTGAACTTTTGTGCCCTCAAGAAGGGCAGACTTAATTAAAACAATAAATACAATAAGAGACTACACAAGAAAGTTGAACTTAAAGTGTTTTTTCTATGATAATTAAAGTAAAAAAATTTTTTTTTAGGAAACCAAGTCTTTTCAATCCACGTCTAAGACCTGAACTAGAGGCATTTTTATTAACTTGTGAAAATGATCTTAGGAATTTATTAAATGAAAAGCTAAGCATTAGGTGTTATAATATGATATTTAAAGAGAAAGAAACATTGATTGACCTAAGAAATAATAATAATTTAAATATAACAAAAGCTGATAAAGGGAATACTGTGATTGTTCTAAATATGGACCATTATTGTTGTGAATTTAAAAAGATGTTAAATGATAATAAACTTTGTGAAAAAGTAACTTGGGCAGAAGTTGTCAAATGTTATAATATGTTGGTGCATGCATTGAGGAATGGCTGTTGGAAGGTATGGCCACTGCTGATATTGCTGATTATTTTAAAATATGGAAGCTGAAGTTGGCGCGATTGTTTGGTCTGCCCAAAGTACATAAGCATTTAAGTGAACCTACTTTTAGACCTAAAAATCCACACGGCACAACCATATGCTCCACAGGAGTAGTATGCACCCTAGACATATTTTCAGTAATATAGCTGAGAATTACATAATTCATGTATCGAAATTATGTACCAGGGAAGAAGATTTTGTGAAGGAACAAGAAAAACGTATTGAGAATTTTGTGGAGAGGGGATACAGGAAAGATGAAGTCATCAGAAATGTGAACAAGACATTGAGTCTACGAACCTGAAAAGGAAGCCCATACTATTCTACTGAAGCCATTAATAAAGATGGAGACAAAAAGAGTAAAGAGAGCATAATGAGGTTCTAACATACAGTAGTGACAGCTCAACAGTATGTGAAATAATAAGGAAAAATTGGCCAGTATTGACCTCGGATAAGAAACTAAGGGGTATAGTGGGAGATACCCTAGCTTTTCCTTCAAGAACAGGAAGAATCTGAAAAGATTATTGTGTTATCAGAACAATCCCATCCAAGATACAAAGTTTCTTACATGAAAGAGGATATCTGGAAAAAGAGACTGTTATGAAACCTGACAAGCTTAAGAACATTAGGGAAACGAATGGATGTCCCTTTTTTAGACAGAAAGATGTGACAAGGCAAGTGAACAGATTTAACAGAAATAATTCTGAATTGAAAAGCATTTTAAAATGTATGCTGACTTATACCTCAGATTCCAAGTTGATCTGTGATACTATATGTAAATACTGGTCTATATTAATAGAGGATGAAAAGATAAGAGAGATAGTAGGAGAAGCGCCAAAGTTCATTTATAAGAACAAAAATAATTTAAAGAGGATGTTGTGTTTAAAGGATGGTGTTCCGAAAAGACCTGGGATTCAAGCATACAAGAGAGGCACTTATAGATGTGGCAAATGTAAAGCATGAACATATATAAATACCAGTAATTGCTTCACACATCCCATTTCGAATTATTCTTTTTATCTCAATGGATATGCCTCATGTCTATCCCAAGATCTAGTTTATCTTGCTAGCTGCTGAAAGTGTACAGCCTTCTATGTAGGTAAAACTAACCAACTGTTTAAGATCAGGATTATGCAACACCTATGAGATATGTTGAAGGCAGACACTAAGAATGCTCTAGCGAGTCATGTCATACAATATCCTACGCATTTATTTATTTTTATGATTCTGGATCTCATTAAATCCAACATTCGTGGTGGGACCTTAGAAATCTAACTGAAGTTCGAGTGACAGAGTGGATAATAAACCATAGAGCTGATAGGCATCCAGGCATAAACAGTATTGTGCCACTAAAACCAACCCTAAAAAATAGACGTCTCAAGATATGTTGACTATGTTTACATTTGAAACTACTTCATGTTCTAAGATAGACCTGATATATTAAGCTGAAACATAAAGAGGTGTGTCTTCTCCACTCCCCTTAGGAGTAAGAACAGGAAGTTGTTAAATAATAAGCACGAGTGGAGAGTGTCTATTTGAACTAATTGTCAGAGCTCTTTCATTTGATCTGATGAAGGCTGAATAGCCGAAAGCGCTCATCATACAATAGAGCTCCTGTGAATTCTATTTGTTTTATTTGTTATTAATAAAATAAGGACATTGTTTTTATCTCGTGGTGGTTCGCTCCAGGAATTTTTGTTTCATTTTAGCTGTCTTATTTGCCTATGGAACGACCTCTAGCTTTATTAGGGTGTTTTTTGCTTGTTTGTATAATCTAGACATTAAAAATCAAGTAGAAACAAATGCACTATACAGGCATATCAGAACCAATACAGGTCACAATTTCAGATTTATGGTTATAAATAAAATCTTAGAAACACCAAGAGGAGGAGATATAGTTAATCGCACTGAAACAGAGGAAAGTAAGTGGATTATGAACTTAAGAGCAGATTTGAAGCCAGGACTGAATGAAATTGTTCCCATTAAGCTGATTCTGAAATGAAGGACTTTGAGAAAGTGAAGTATATGAGCTGAAAGAGGGGCGTGACAGAAAGGTAGCATCCAATTGGCTGCTTGATATAGGGACTTACGAAATGATTATTTAAACAGATGAAAGCTACTTTTTTTATTTAGGATTTGAGAAAGGTTGAAAAACCAAAAGCACTTATCCATTTAGCAGCTGGACTATATCAGTTTTTAAAGTATCAGTATTAATAAAGTGAACTAGTTCTTAGATTTTAATAATTCTGGCTTTGGTGGCAGTTTGCTTTGTTTTACTCTACATTTATTTCTTGTCTAAACAAACTGCCTTTAGTGGCGACACCAACAAACTTGTTCTGTGTCTACTTTTAGACCTATAGTGGCCAGCCAGGGCAGTAAGACAGGACCACTAGCCATTTATATGGATAAATGCTTACAAAAGTTAGTGTACCAAAGTAATTCCTATATCAAAGATTTGTTTGAATTTATGAATTTTATTACATATTTGATAGTGGATGATTCAGTAATATTAGTGACAGTAGATGTTGTTTCCTTATATACCACCATTCCAAATGAAGGGCTTGAAATGGTTAATAAGAAAATGCATCTTTAAGGAATTTTTGTAAAGGAAGAAATTAGGTTGCTCACTGAAATTCTGGATGTTATTTTGAGTTACAATTTTTTTTATGTTTGATGATAAAATATATAGACAAATAAATGGTGTGGCTATGGAGCAGTGATGGCCCCAAGCTACGCCAATATTCTTATGTCTAGCTGGGGGAAAGTATATATTTATAATTCAGTGGTTTTTAATGATATATTAATTTATAAGTGTTTTATTGATCATTTGTATGTATTATGGAAAGGAAGTATGGCTAAATTACTAGAATCTTTAACCTATTTAAGTAATATATCCAATTATCTCAAATTTACTTACAAAATTAACAAAGAAAGTATTAATGTCTTAGACTTAGTAGTATATAGATCTGCCAACAAATTAAAAGTTAGAATTTATGAAAAGGAGTTGCAAAGTAATGGTTATTTACATTATAGTAGCATGCATAAGAAGAATCATAAAAATAATATAGTTAAGGGGCAATTTATAAGATTAAGTCAACTTACAGCAGACAAGTATTTTTTTTTATTTAGAATGTGAGTTGTTGGAAAGAAAGTTTTGTGAAATGGGATATCCAGGTGATTTAGTAAGTAAAATTAAGAATGAATTTAAAAATGAAAGAGAAGTAAATAATGGTATTTTATGTAAAAGGTCAGTTTACTGTGAGCAAAAGAAAACAGATTTTGATCTGGCATGTGTATCACAAAATTCTGTAGATGAAGTTAATGTTAAGCAGATCGTGAGACATAACTACAAACTTTTAACCAATTTTACTGATTTAAAATGTATTATAGGAGATTGCCCTATGTTTGTTTCTCAAAGTGGGAAAATGTTAAAGGAGCATTTTTATAAACGCAATATTAATGAACAGGAAGAAGTCAACAAAGGAATGATGAAATGTGGCAATTGTAAGTTCTGGCAACTTGTTTTAGAAGGAAGGGAAATTATGATAGAGGCTAGAAATTATAAAATTAAACTCAGGAGTACAATTGTAAGTCAAAATGTTTGGTTTATGTTGCCCTATGTAGTCTTTGTCCTGCATTTTATATTGGCAGGACATCTAGGAAATTTTATAAAACAGTTTACAAGCATTTGTGTGCTGTGGAAATTAATGAAAGCAATAATGGACTGGCTAAGCATGCTAGGTTAAAACATAATTTTTAATTAAATAAAATAAAGTTTAGGTTTTCTATAACAGATCATGTGCATAATAATGAAATGAGGTTAGAGGTGGAAGATGAACTTGATTGGAAAGAGTACTGTTGGCAGATCAGGTTAAATGCTTGTAGTTTCCCTAGAATGAATGAAAGGGAGAGCTATAAAGTAGTTTTGAAGAGTAAAAGATTAAGTCATTAAGTCTCAGCAGTGTTATGTGATGTTAAACTATTTAAAGGCTTTTTGTGACTTTATACAGCTTGGTCTGAAGACGTTCTATATTAGGAACAAAAGTGCTTACCAGTTGTGTAGTGTGGCTGTTTTGTTTTATTGAAGTGATTCATGTTTTTAAATCGCTGTTTGTTTATTTTTGTTTTTATATTTTTGCAGTTAAATTTGTTTAGTCCATAAAGTTTTAAGATGACTTTGTAAGTCCAACTTGACACACCCACTGGATGTAGGGCAGCCTGCAGTGCTGTTGTGTTTTCCTTTTTCCTACCAGTAATCATTCACAGTTGCAAACCATTAAAAACAAATACTAAGGGAGTGCCTGCACTATGTTTACATCAGAAACATGGAGCCAAGTATTTGGGTTCAGCAATTCTAATCAATTCACACCTCATTTGCATTTTCACTGTGCTAATAGCCCTGAATCTACACCATATAAAAAGGCAACTGTGTAACTAGGAAACCTGAAGGTGAGGAGACTTGTTTATGTGGAGAACACAAAACAGAGGCTATTATGTTGGGATATATCTGCTCAGTGGATTACTGAACTTGGGAAGGTATGTTTGCATTTTATCAGCTACATACTGCATATGCTGGAATGTAATTAAGAAAAATGTAAAGCAAAGGCTTTTACATTTTTATCTGTATGCATTAGTTAGAAGTGTACTGATGCCATGGGCATGTTTGTCAAGTCATTTCACAGGTATATATGACTGGCAATAACTTGACATGGAAACTTCTGTGATAAGTCTGTAGATATGTTTCAGGGAGAGTTCATTTGATAGCAATTTTAGCATTTCAAAGAGAGTTTATTAGCAAAATGTGTCACTTGCCTGTTCTTTTGTGGTGGAGCAAAGCTGCATTTCTGTTATTGCACAAATAGGGATATGTTGCTATCGCTACTCTACGTTTTATGTATTCAGTCTATTGTTTGTATTTCAAATCTCTAAACTGTTTTATGTTTCTCCAGTGGGTAATAGCACTGCCGGCCTTAAGCACAGGTGCCATAAAGGTCAGCCTTGTATAATTAAATTACTTTGTAGAGCACCAGAACCCATAGGGAGAGGGGGACGGTGGGCAACCAATAGTGTAGCTAAGGGGGTGGGGGCAAGAGGGCTGGTGTGCCTGTGTTTTGGTTCTTCTCGTCTGGTCACATCATGTCTGTGCCTGCAAGATGTCCTGTTCCACCCACACAATTTTAAAACAGTACAGCCTTTTGCTACTCTGCTTCTTCTTGTTATTGCTGCCTTGTCATTCAGCATTTTCAAGTAAGGTGCCCTGTCTGTTGCTGTTTCATTTGGAGTGTGTGTTATTGCTGCCCTACCATTTCATTTTCAAGGTGTGTGTGTGTGTGTGTGTGTGTGTGTGTGTGTGTGTGTGTGTGTGTGTGTGTCTGTCTGTGTGTGTGTGTGTGTGTGTGTGTGTGTGTGTGTGTGTGTGTGTGTGTGTGTGTGTGTGTGTGTGTGTGTGTCTGTCTGTGTAAAATGCTCCGTTTGTTGTTGTTGTTTCATTTGGAGTGTGTTATATTGCTGCCTTGCCATTTCATTTTCAAGGTGTGTGTGTGTGTGTGTGTGTGTGTGTGTGTGTGTGTGTGTGTGTGTGTGTGTGTGTGTGTGTGTGTGTGTGTGTGTGTCTGTGTGTGTGTGTGTGTGCATGCGCATATGTGTGTCTGTGTAAAATGCCCCAGTTAAGTATACTTGGTGGGTAGTGTTACTCAGTCTCAAACCCTGTAGCTTAGATACAAAAAACAAGAGTCTGAATTCTCTACCCATACCACCACTTGTGATGCAAAGAGTTGAGCCAATAGTTCTCAACTGTCCAGATTTTCACAGAATATCTGGAATGTTTGGCTCATACTTTTGGTCTATTCCTCTTAAAATTTGTGGTTTTCTGGCAAATCAATGAGAAATGAATTCACTAAATATTGATAGCCATTTAAGTTTCAGTCTTCCAGTCTTTCAGGAAATGCATGGTAACACAAACCATTTTATTCTAACAATTTTCTAAGATTATACAAGCAATGTTTAAAATGTGTCCCTGGTTTTGGGCATTTGTCCCTCTTCCCAGTAAATTTTGGCTTTTTCCAGATTTCTTGTGCTGCAAAGTTAAGAGATATAGTTGAGTGTCAGGTGGATTTTACAAGGAGCTGAGTGCTTCAGGAGAAGAGAAGTTTAGTGCTGCTTATGCTAAGTCTGTTTACATTGTTAGTACCACAACAGGTAGTATACTTGGTTTTGATGCAGAAGGCTGCAGGTTCTCCTCCTACAGTATGTAGAGGGATTGCTGATATTGCCCTGTGTAGTACTTTAAATAGGGTGGATGCTGCAGTCCTGAGAATGACTTCCTTTGGAGGAAATACCTAGTAACTATTAACCTGTTTTCAGTTTGCCATTCATTCCCTATTGCAATATTACTAGCTTATTTTTTTAATGTAACATAGGCAGTTTATTCTTCAAAGGCAACAGGCTATTTGTAGGTGAAATAATGAAGTATAAAGTTGTTTGCTAGCAGCAACCTCTTCATTAGTTACAGTTCTCTTTAATGTGGAATTATTTGGATGGCTTTTACTTCTGCAAAGATTGTGCATATTTACTGATATTGGTAGATTGTAATGACAGACGTTTGAGTAGACTTTTATGATGGAAATGTTCTGAATTGGGCAGTTTTGTCATTACTGGTGCATAAATTTTAATTCATTGTTTATTAAAAGAATGCTTAAAACTACACATTTAAAACACATTCTAACAGGTGGTGCTGTATTATACAAGGAATATAATTGAATACAATCAGGAAGGTGAATCAAAGGACAAATACATGTATGCATGGCCTAAAAATGTGTGCAAGTAACCTAGGGTTTGAAAACAACCAAAGGTAAACTTAATCCTCCACTGGCCAGATGCAGTTTCTATAAATATGGGTTTTCATGCTGTTTCAATGAATGTGAGTTTTGTCATTTCAATGAATGTGAGTTTTGCCATTTCAATGAATGTGAGTTTCAAGGGCAGAAAAATTTACGGCTCATGCTAAGTCTGTTTTCATTGCAAGACTGTATTGTTTGTTTAGAAAATGGCTATCTATTTGTGCTATTTTATTTAAATATCTGAAATTATTGTAGAAGCAAATAAGAGAGCAGTATGCACACCGATAGATCTGAACAGTGTGTATGGTAACTGGTGAGAAATAGCCAAACACTGGAATGAATGAGGAGGGGGATGCTGCTTGGGGGTTAGGGGGTTGCTGCAGGAGGGGCTGCACTGGTAGGGTCAGTCTATTACCCTGCCTAGGGCCCAATTTGACCATGATCTGGCTCTGGTATTTAAAGTAGGAAATACGTATGCGAAGGTAGTTTAAGTTTAACTACAATACAAGGTATCTTTTTCTTCCTATGCATTTAATTAATTTAAAGAAATGACTGGATTAGCTTTTTTGAGGAATGACCTACCTGTGGGTGTGGCTCAAATAGGGGTGTTTCATGAGTATGGTGTGGGTGCAGCTTAAGGGACGCCGGAGCACTACTTCACCTAGGGCAGCATTTTGACTAAGGTCAGCCTTGGGTAATAGTAAGATGTTATCGTTTCTGTTTTATCTGAGAACAGTTATTTTGTAGTTATGGGATGCCTATGTGTATTATTCTTCTGTTGTCGTTTAGGACTCCTAGGACTATGTCGCCCAGGTGCCTCGGTCTTCAAGGAGCACCCTTCAATGATGCTGAAAACCAGGTTATCATCGATGCTTCTAGGCAACATGGTGCCTTCCTGCTTGAAAGGGGATGGGGAGATATGTCACACAGAATGCATATTTGGCATCAGATTGTCAACAATATTAAAGCCATGGGTGGCCACTGCAGGACATATGAGCAAGTGCACCATAGGACCACTGACATGATCACACTTGCAAGGAGGACAGCAGCTGCAGTTGGCCGTGATTGGATGGGTAGGAGGGGGCCTGCTACAGAGCCACCACTGACACCAAACAAAGATTTTTTGTCCACTGTCAGGGATACAGACAGCTCCCAGGAAAGTGCAGAACAGCATTTCCTCAACATTGGTGAGACTTTTTCAGGGACAGCAAGCTTGTCCCAGGAAGACCTTCCAGGTAGGCTTTTGTATCTCAGTTGTTGAATACTGTTGTATATTAAAACAATTTAAATCAATATGTTACTTCTGTTTCATAACATTTTTTTTTTTGGAGGAGAGATTGAAGATCACTACAGTTAACACATTCTGATTGATTAGTTTGGGCTGGAGTTGTCATCCAAGTTCTTGTTAAAAGTATAGTTAATGGATATATAAAGGGGTAAAGGTATTACCCCCTGTGTTATTATTAATTGTGATGATGCTGTCCTTACCTTTTGCTTAACATTTTTCAGGACTATTTGGCTTGCAGAGGATACTCTCATCTGAAGATGGTAAGCCAAGCATTTTTACGGCAGTACTGATGAATAAGTCAAAGAAATTTAGTGTGTGATGTTGATGTCAAGACTGTTGTGTGTATTGCTGTACTGTCTAATAGTGGGAGCAGTGTTATTTTGTTAGCAAATATTGGAGTTTAGTAGATTAGGTATTAATTGTTCCTGTGTTTGTTGCTTATTATCACAGGTGATCCTGACATTAGAAGTGTGGGACTTCTACCATCTGATGTCAGTGTATCAGCAGACTCTGATGATGATGGTGGCTAAACAGGGGCACAGTCAGGGGTGGTGGTGCAGAGATTGAATCTGACACTGAGGCTGACATACAGCCATCCTCTGCAATTCCATCAGACACAGCCAGTAGGTCTACTCCTGCACACTTCAGTGAGCCCTCAGATATTGGACAGGTGGAGGGTGTGACAACTGATCAAAGAATTGTGATTACTGCCACTTCAATGCCTGTTGACTCTGGATGCAGCCAAAGTGTGGGTGAAGTGTCACACAGGAGGGTTCTTAGGGGGTACTTAGAGGAGGCCTGCTGTTCATCTTCCACCTGATCCAGGTGACTGTTCCCATGCCACTTAATGTATGTTTAGGGCTATCTTGGAGGCAGAGACATGTTCTCCTAAGTGCTCCAGAGAAATGTTTATGGTTGTAGATGTCACAGAGACTGAAACGCATGACTGCCTGCACCGTGTTGCCGCTTTAATGGATTGGATGAATGACATGTTGGAATGACAGGTGACTGTGATGGAACTAGCAGTGCCTGTGGTGGAATGTCTGCTGGGAAGGAAACGTCATCCTCATGGGTGTAGTTCAGCCACACGATCTGCTGTTAGCCAACGTGGCCATACCTGATCATAGTCCCATAGGTGCAGTACTTCCACTGCTCTGTCTGTGGGTGAGCTATCCATACACAGACATGACAGGCCATGTTGTTGTAGTCCTGGGTGTATTAGTGAAGACAGCTTGTCCAGCAGACATCAGTCATGTTCAGGTAGCAGCAGTGCATCAGACTGTGGGTGTGGGCATGCCAGTGCAACTCCTGGCAGTGCCAGTTCTCATGGTTGGGGAATGACAAAATGAACTGCCACCTCAACCATTCATGGCTCACACCTGTTCAACATACCAAGACGTAGAGCTAGCACAGAGCTTGGTTGGGTTTATGCAGTCACTCACAAACCAATTTCACCTGGAGGACCTCTACAGACACACACACAATAGTTACATACTGTAGTTGTGTTTAAAACTCACTTTGTCTCACTGTCCATTTGTTGGTTTATCTAAATGTCTGCCTGCTTCTCTTTCTTACTCACATACATACTCACTGACCTTTTGTGCCAGCCTAGGCTTCCTGCCTCACCACAACAACCTGTGCAAGTGATAACTGTGCCATATCCCTATTCTGTGTCTTTGGATTCAGGTATAAATACATTTTTTGACTGATGCTCAGGGTGCATAGCTGACTTAGTGCTTAGTATATCTGCATTTGTGATGTTGAACTGGTAATTGTACCTTTGAGTTATATTGGTCTTAGAAAGTTAGACAGTTGATATCAACATTTTCCAACTTTATTGTGAATAATCCTGTGAGGGTTGTGAAGCCTGAAACTGCAGTGTGTATCATTACTTTCTAACTTCTCTCTTTAATGGTTTTCCAGTACAAACATATGGTGCTAAACTGAGGGCATGAAGTGACTATCACTAATTTTAAGAGGTATGTCTTTGTGAATCTTTGATGCCTGATTCCTACTACTTAATAATGGACACATATACATCAAATAAGTCTCTCCTGTCACATGTTAAGTTCATTTCTATACAAATCTCCCACCTTTTACTTGCTTACACTACCAAGTAATGAAATGCAAGGCTATGCCACTCAATCATATTATTACGCAATACACTCCAGGTTCAATACTTACCTTGTAAATGCCACAACTACAACAGTTTTAGTTCAGGGCTGACTCTGTTTGATGCAAGCAGTACGCAACCAATACATGGGGAGGGAAATGTTGTGAGTATTGGCTGGCATCAATGTTACTTATGTATGTGCATATGAAAAAGGTTTTAGGCCCTTAGGTGGTGAGTGAGTGTGTATGTGTTGTCTGTCAGCAATACGAGGGAATATTGAGCACTCCTGCATCTGCCTACATGCACAACAGCTGCTAGTTCCCCCCCTGACTCCTTATCTGTGTTTGGCTGGGGTGACCTTGGCATTGGTGGTGGAATGTGTGCTCCTTCCTTTTGTTGATCCTGCTGAAGCTGTTTTCTCAGTATGATGTTGTATACCATTACACATACTGTGAATATTTCAGAATATGTCTGGGATTATACTGTAGGGCTCCCCCAGATGTGTCTAGGCACTGAAACCGTGACTTCAGCAGCCGAAACACATGCTCTATGATATTTCTGGTTTGAGCATGTTGCTTATTATGACATTGTTCACAGAATGTGTGTGCATTTCTAATGGGTGTCATCAGCCACAGTTGCAGTGCATAACCTCAGTTCCCCCAGTAAATAGCCCTATGGGATATCTCACTTGGCAAATATCTGATACATTTGGGAGGTGTGCCAGTTATGTGATTCTTGGTAACTGCCAGGGTTGCCAGCACACACATTCAAGATGATTCATTTGACGCTACACGTGACTTGGTGGTTAATATAGTAGAAGCCCTTTCTGTTTATGTAGAGCCTTCCCTGTTCCATGGGTGGTGCATTCATTTATTTATGTGTGTGCAATCTATGGCACCGAGTACTTCAAGGTAATGTGCTACAGGGTAGAACTCCTGCATATGTCTGGCCCTATTCTCAGGAGTACAAGGAAAATATATGTGGTCATGGGCATGTTGGGGCATTGCATTCAAGAATTGATGGAGGATCCTGGATGCTGATGCCTGTGACAACCCCGGCATGGCCCCTGTTGTCCTCTATAAGATACCTGTAGCTAAGATTCTAATTGCTACACATACCTGTGTCTCTACTGGAATGGGTTCCCCTCAGTTTGTCCTGGCTCTGAGTTGAAGATGACAGAGGTTGCAGAGTTCCTGTACTGTGTGTCTATCCATCCTGTAGCAGTCTACAATTTCCACATCATGTAGGTTGTGATAAGTTACCCATGGATCGAAAACTCTTCTCCTTCTTCACCTTGATCTATTAGCAGCAGCAGCAGCACCATAGACTTCAGCCTGTTGCATATAAACATGAATTAAAGCAACAGCAGCCCCTATCATTGTTTCTGTGTAGACTCCTTTCTGTTTCTTTATTCCAATAGGTTTTGGAATTCACAGGGAAAAATAGCACTGAATGTACATGGTTACTTTATAGTTTGTGGAATAGCTCCCCCATCTTGGATTGGTTAATTAGCATACAATTTAGCTGCTTATGCGGTAATTAACATGCCATGGTGTTTACCTCATTTGCTCGGTGGTGTTCGCCACTTAACTGAACACAAAAGTTGGTCTACCATATGCATGTCACAGACCATGTGGGCTTTATGGAATCTGGCTGAATATCTTCACTTGAATTAAATATAGACTTCAGAACTTTAATGACTGTGGAATCAATTAAGAGGAAGAAAAGCATGGAGTGAAGCATAATATGCTGAAATTTAAAAATGAAGGGATGATATGCATTAATGCTAACAACAGTTATATTGTTCAGTGTGCTAAGTGACAACTCTATATTTCAATTGTTTGTTTAAAAGGGTTAGTCTGTGGCAACTAGACCCTACAGATTTCTGCCTCTTATTCCAAAAAGTGATAGATTACACTTCTATTTTCCAGTACCTCGATATTTTTTTAGTTTCTTATGATATCTACAGCCCGAGTTAGACATGCACAATGTGAGCATAGTGAGCAAACTAATTTTTAAGTGGACACCATTTTGTCAAACAATGTAGTTACAAACCCATTAATGACATTAAAATGGTGCATGTGAGAAAATAGCCCAAACAACCTTGGCAAATGCAAAATGCTAGTTACATTAGTACCTATGCAATTAAATACCTTAATCATGATAGTTCTAGCATATAGCTCATATTGTTAGCTTTGTATTTAGCATGTAGATAGGAGTGCAGGACATTTGTGAATACATCAGAAGTATCTGGTACTCCTGTGCTCCTCGAGGCAGTGCATGTCATAATGTTTTGCCGAAATCACTACCACCATAGAGCAGCGAACAGCGAGGCATGTATGTGGCTAATTATCAAATAATGTGTGTTCAAGATGTCGATAGGAAAATGTTCCTGAAGCATATAAAATGTACACATTAGTGGATATCAATATTTTAGATACACAAACCAAAGCTAAGATGTTTACTTGATGTGATCATAAAACAGCATACATTTTATTTTGTAAATAAGTCATAATTTAGGCCAGACTGGGCTTTCTATGCTGAATTTGCATTGCTTAAATGCTTATCACATATAAACGTGTTTCCTGCCCCACTTTTTCTGGAATTACAAGTATGCTGTTACTCTACAAGCATTAGTGTGTCATATGCAACCAAAGGCATTGCAAGATAAGACAGTAATTGCCTGAAAATTATTATAATTATTTCTACAAACAATATGCCTAAAATCACTGTTTTGAACATTTGAAACATTTATGAACTCACATCTGCCCATTTACATAAATAACAGTAGAACACGAGAAAAAAATCTTGTATCTCTATGAATGTGTATTTGTGTTTCTAAATCAGTTTGTTTACTTGATTGCCAAAGGGACCTGACTTTGGTAACAAAGTCTGCTCAGTTATGATTGGTTTGGCCTCCCTCAGTGAGACTATTTCACAGATTTTACAATTGCTGCTTGTCATTAAAGGGATGCTTTGAAGACCAGATTTTTTTCTTTTATAAGCCAAGAAATTGTTTCTAGATAGGTAATGAATGTAAATATCCTGAATTATGATGATGATGTGTTATTTGGTAATATAGCCGTGGTCTTTCTAATGCTTTTCTTAACACCGAGATAAAATCAAGTTCAGTAATTTTTGCTCCTTTTAGATGAAGCACTGTAGCACACATACATGCACACAAACACACATACATTCATACAAACATGCATACATGTACACAAGCCCACATACATGCGCACACGCACATATATGTACACAAATACACATACATGCACACAAGCACATACATGTACACAAATGCACATACATGCACACAAGCACATACATGTACACAAATGCACATACATTTACACATACATACAAGCAAACAAGCACATGCATGTACACAAACACACATACATATGCACAAGTACATACATGTAAACAGCTGCACATACATGCACACAAGCACATGCCTGTACACAGATGCACATACATGTACACATCCATACAAGCACACAAGCACATACATATATACAAACACACGTATATACACACAAGCACATAAATGTGCACATGACAGTATTCATTTTAGTTTCAGCCACAGCAAGAACAGCATCCCTTATATCCCAGTTTGCAGTATAAACAAGACTTATTTACATAAATTATTGAAAAATAACACAGTCTTACAAATTGAGGGGTAACAAAAATATAGTCTTAATTCAATAAGTGTTTTCACAAATTACAATTATACTTTCACAGGTTGTTTCATATTTTGTAGATTTTGTTTAACACATATAACTTCAGAATTTATGATTCTATTTAACAATACTGGAATCATATGCTAATTTTCTCCTAAATCCAGAAACACAACAAATTCTAACCTTTAGCACAAGCAGATTATCTAGCCAACTACAAACTTTATACTGCAGGTAGCCTCCACCCTGGCTCCTTTTTTCAGGTTTAGATTCCTTGGAGTATCTTTGACATAATCTTTCCTCTACTCAGGACTCAGAAGACATGGATCTTTCCACTACCAGCCCTTAAAAATCCCCAGAAGCAGATGTTATTAACTTGTTCACATGATGACACTGGCTTTGCATTCCTGCCTGACATACACTCTACTCACCTATTAGTTGTGTCACATGATCCCCATGCAGCCAGCCTTGTGCTACCATGTGTGTATATGTATATGTATGTGCGTGTGCGTGTGTGTGTGTGTGTGTGTGTGTGTGTGTGTGTGTGTGTGTGTGTGTGTGTGTGTGTGTGTGTGTGTGTATACAGATATATTACAAACACACACACATGCATATTTCTTTCTCTGCCTAATTTGTTTTTGTGTATGTATACATATATGGGGTGCTGGGGGCTTGCCCTGTGCAAAAACAACTTTTTTATTTTTATGTTCAGTTGGCTGCTGTTCAACTAATTGTAGGCAATCAGTTGCTATTTAATGCTGTAAATATTTGACTTATTCACACACGCACACACGCAGTCACGCACACACACATAGACACACACGCACATGCGCACACACACACACACACACACACACACACACACACACGCACACACACACACACGCACATGCACACACACACACACACACACACACACACACACACACACACACACACACACACACACACACACACACACACACACATATATACCATCTAGCCACAGCATATCCTACTACTTGCTATGCCTTGGATTTACAGGTACCCATCAACTCACCTAGATTGCTTCAGAGGAGGGGTGGTGAGCAAATGTATTTAGTATAAAAGGGAAGTTTACTACAGTAGAAAGAAATTGTTCATGAGAGTATCTACTCTGCAAAAAGGTTCTGCTTTTGTCTTGGCAGAGGTTTAGGCTTCTTGTTCAAATATTTATGGTGATAAAAGTTTTCTAGATGTTAAGGAGATCACAATGGATTGGGTATTTAAGGCCTTATATATTAGTAATAACAGATAAAAAAGAGAGTTATGAATGCAGACGTTCTGTGTAGCTCAAAGACCTCCTCCATAAAAAACAGAGGGAAATTTATTAGCCAAGATCTTAGCAAAGTAGATAGAGAAATTACTACAAAAATATATAGAATAAAAAAAAAGTTGTAGATAATAAAAGAAAGGGTCTTGACAGAAAACTGTTAGGAAATGCCTAACTTTGTGAAGAGGCACAGGATTCATCCTATTTGACACTGAAAAAACAATCAACTCCCTGATCTGAGAGCTTATGTTAAGGACTCGGGAAGTATGGATAGACTGAGAAGCATTCCAGAACTGAGTGAAGGATACATACAGAAACCTAAAGCAAAAAATAATGGTAACTAGAATTACAAAGGCACTATTCAAATTCAAAGAGGGAGTGGGCTTTGATGTTTGCGATCACCAACCCTATTCAATGTGGATCTGGATGTATTGTCAAGGTATGTGGGGTCTATATTAGAACATCGAAGTTTCAAAACTTCGAATGTTCTAATATCGACCCCTATTCAGAGAAAGCTGAAAACATCGAACATACAGAACAGCAATTTTTTTTCCTAGGGAAAAAAATTGCTGTTCCAAAACACATACACACAACGCAAGCACACCAAACAAACAGCAATCCACACACATACACCTAAAATCTTACACCTAACCCTACACTAAACTATACACACACCACTAACTATCCACTTACCTTAACCCAAACCCAAACCCTAAGGTCCATCACTATTGCACACTCACCTCACCCGTGCCCTAATCCTAACTCACCTACCCCGCCCTAACCCTCATGTCCACACAATCGTACACTTACCTGACCCGCGCCCTAACCCTAACTCACCTACCCCGCCCTAACCCTCATATCCACATAATCGCACACTTACCTGACCCGCGCCCTAACCCTAACTCACCTAACCCACCCTAACCATCATGTCCACACAATCGCACACATACCTAACCCGTGCCCTAGCCCTTACTCACCTAACATGCCCTAACCCTCACATCCACAAATCACACACATACCTAACCCGCACCCTAACTAACCTAACCTGCACTCAATCGCACACTTACCTGAACCCGACCAGTAACTTTCCACCACAGCGCTGAAAATACCAAAGCAACAGAAACGGACAACCAAATTCTTTCCCTAGGAAAAAATTTGGTTTTCTGTTGCTTCGATATTTTCAGCTTTTGCTGAATAGGGGTCGATATTAGAACATTCGAGGTTTTGAAACTTTGATGTTCTAATATAGACCCGGTATGTGAGAGTGCAATTAGAGGAAAATAGGATTCAAATGGGTGCACCAAATTCTTTCCTTCACAGATTAGTGCAGGCATATAGAACATAGGGCAGCGGAAGTAATATTTCTAAAATTTAAGGCCTTTAAAAAAAGCAGAGTTTGAGTGAAACCCTAAAAATATGGAGGAAGAACTGCAACAAAGTAGAGGAGATCCTTGATCAGTGGAGGGGAAAGGCCTTAACAAGCATGGTAAATATAGTACACACAAATAGCAACCAAAACGTAACACACTCAATTTAATCCACTCAGTGTAAGCACTTTCTGTCTCATAATGAGATATCATCAGACTGTTAGCAAAACAAAAACATAGTTATATAACACTTGATAGAATCACATGACTAATCACATGCATACTGTTTCAACCTTTTCCTTTTGAAGAAAAAAAAATTCAGAATAATTTAAACCAGAATAGGTGCAGGCATCTAATTTTTCTTGCCTATGATACTGTTTCCATTCTAAGATGTCACTTGCATCAGGTTAACTATTACAATAGACTACAAGTCAGTTAATAAGTGTCCTTGTTACACAACTGAGCATGAATAGATAATGCATTTTTGTTGTCTAAAGTTTTAATAGCATGCACATGCTCATAAATTGTAGTGTGGAGTTCTCCTGAGATCCTTCCTATATCAAATAAATCACATTGTCAATATAGTGTGACTGATGTTGAATCCAGTGTGTGATATACACTGCACACATACCTATAACAGTGAGGGAGGGAGAAGCTAATTAAAGAAATAAAAACATTAAATCTTCATTTGTGGCAGCAGAAAGATTGGGCAAAACTGACACAATCAGTCAGTGAATAACAATGAATAAGATGATAAAATAGAAAAGGCACATGAGGAATGCCTGAGGAAAGAAGAGCAAACAGGGCAATCTGAAGGAGCAAAGACCTTGAAGAAAAATAATTAAGGGACTGAACCATCAGGGACTGAAGAGAATTTTGGATGAAATCACAGGATACAAGGGTCTCATTTGGGAAAAAAGCCCAAAGAGGAGTAGGAAGAAGAGGGAAGGAATATGATGAAGCAAAGACAGAATAAACTGGAACTGGTGCTGCAATCAAAGTGAAAAACTTAGCAGTGAGAAAGTGATACAATGAGTAAAGATGTGTGAGCAAATGAAAGGATGGATGGTGGACAAGGTTCATAGCTGAAGTGGTTCTTGAATAAAAAGGGGAGAACATAAAGAGAAGCTGACATTGCTCCATAGTTCATCAATTGGGATGCAATGGATCAGAGAATGCCTGTTGATATTATATATTTGGATATGGCCAGGGCTTTTCACACCATCCCCCATCACAGAGACGTATCAGTGATGATACAAAATAGTATGAATCACTATGTGGTAAGAAGGATGAAGAGCTGCTTATGTCGAAGATCATATAGAGGTAGGCTTGGTGATATGTTATTTGAGGTGGCACTAATTAACTCTGTTATCCACCAGGGGTCTGGTTTTGGGACCTGTCCTTTTTGGTTTGTTTATGGCATGTTTCTCCAGACTCAGTAAGCTGTAGTTGCTTAAATCTGCTGATTGTTCTGCTGTAGCATGCTCTAATGACCAACATGTTTTACAGCGGTTGTGGGGGCTTGCCATAATTGTTATAGCATCAACCTCAGAGATACAAGGTACAGGGTTTGATACTCATCTTTGAGGGGGAATTGGCTAGGCTTAAAATGGCCCACAAGGGCAGTTTACCTATGAACCTACAGAAGGGAAGGGAAGAGAATGAGAATGATACAAAGTGAAATTGTTTCAGAAAAGGATAATCTAATCTAATCTAATCTAATCTAATATACTAGAGGAAGGGGATAAGTGGAATAATATATATGGATATAGGGAGGAGGTAGGATTCCCATATATAAGTGCTGCAATGGTGGTAGATACCCCCAACAAGAATGCACCAAGAAGGATATGTGGGTAATTGACATTGCAAGAGATGATACAGAAAGAATAGGTAGAATAGTTAAGGTTTGAAAAGTAAATAGGTAAAAAATGTGAGAAAGAGAAGTAAAAAAAAAAATTAAATTTTTGAGATAAAGTTTTAGATCAGATGATAGCTAAGATTACTGGTATTGGCCTCATACCATGATATAATAGGTGAAAGGAGAAGGACACAAATGTTAATTAGTTGATGGAGGAATTAAAATGTGATGGTCACCTTTGGGAGTTCATTTGTTTTACATTCATTTCCTGCTATACTCCTCCTGCTAAAGTTGCAAGTGATTTTACAAAAAAAAAAAAAAAAAGATTGCATTGAGCTGTTTGATTTTGTTTTTGTTTTGTTATTGCCAAATGCTGCCCTGCAGAATTATTTCAAAATATTGTATGTTAATTTTTGAGAAAAATACATACTCATGATTTACAGCTAATAAAATATTAGCATGACAATCCCCGGGATTCAAGAAGCTCGGTGCAAGGACGGTTTTATCCGTGCGTTGAGCGTCCTCACTACAGATGGTGCAGCAGCGCCGTATGAATATGTATTAGGGCACGCCGCCACACCTTCGACGTGCACAGGAAATGTGTGCAAGTGCAGGGGGCATGAACAAGTGCTATACAGAGGCATAAACATGCTCTGACAGTTGCATAACCTACTATGCCTACTAGTAGAGTCCGTCTCTAATAGTAAGTCAGTAATTCAGTGTCCGCAGATACCGAATATATGCTAAGCATACAAGAGTGTCCACGAACAGTGAAATAAAATCGAAGTAGTAAACACACAAGCATGTAGTGGAATGTTGAGCCCTGTCCCTAGAACTTTCACAATTAGATTCCCCGTGCTCCTATTATACATTTGAATTGCTGTAATATCGAAGGTGTAAGCAAAGCGCAGCATGTTTGCGCATCGCTGCCCTCCGCCAAGCATAGCTTACACATCAAAATCCTTCAAATAGAGAAAAACATGCGGAATCAATGTAAATGTCAATAGTGTAGTGTTTAGAGCATCCGCCTAATGAAGAGGCATTCACGGCTTGAGCCCAACAATAGCACATATCATTTTCCATGTTGAATGAATGTTGTTTTGCTGTAAAACTGACATCAGTATTGCATGAAATATTTAACTTAAATGTCATTCAATCAAAGTGGCACTGTCATAATGAATATGGCACTAGTAAGCAGGTGTAAGCACAAATAAGCATCAGTAAACATATATAAGTACACATAAGCAAGTCTGAGTGCGCTTGCCCGGGTCTAAGCAGTGCCCAGCATAGGAAATGTATATAAGTATGTACAGATATATATAATATATATACATAAATATATATATATATATATATATATATATATATATATATATATATATATATATATGAAGAAAGAATGGTGTAACAATAAAGCATACAAAAGGAATGAGAAGGGAATTAACAACAACCCCAGTATTATATAGCACTGTCAGCATATGTCAAATCAAGCTGGGCAGGAGTGAGCAAAGCACTGCTACTCACACCACAGGCAGGATATTACCAGTGGGAGTAACATTGTTGATCTGCTAAGTCTACTTTACACCCAGACGGTAGTCCCTGGTGGGACTACCCAAAAATTGATTAGCTATTTGGCCATCCAACCATTACACAAGCAAGGGAAGGTATGTTCAAGGACTAAATGGTGGGAAAGCCTGGGAATACATGGCATGGGACAACATACGTGTAGGGCCCCTAACGCTCGGGAGAGGGCAATGTGTGGAGGTGTGTCATGGCTGCGATAGTAACTGGACAATGGATGGTATGTGTGTATGTTGAACATGGGTGGGGTGGAGGAACTATGGGTATGAAATTATGGAGCCAGGCATTCCAGGGTTGGATGGGCTGGATCTAATTGGACCGCCCCATGAAGGTCAGCAAGTTCGTTATAAGTATATATGCATACACACATGCAGACATCAATATGTAGAAGTACATTCTCTGTAACACATTCATTCCATTTGAAGACATAAATAACATGAATGTGCCCTTACAAACCTCGACAGTAGATAGAATAATAGGTTGTGCCTAAGAGGGAAAGGATGAAACTGCTAAAACGCAGAAGTGTGTACAATGTCCGAAGTCAGTGCTGTGCTGAAAAAAATCAAATGTGAGGACTTTCCCACACATGGAACCATTCCTGTGATCTGACTGCTATGGCAACGCCAATTACTAAACCAGTCTATTTGTAAAATAAATACACCAAACACGTACATAATTAGGCTCTCATGTGTAACGTGTGTGTTAGAACATAGTCATACTTATTAATTTATTGTAGTGTCATGTTAACTGGAGTAAGGATGTAATGAAGTATAGAGTCTAATCTTGACATAAAGACATGCATGTTCCATGTGGGGCAACCTAAAAATTGCGAATAGTGTCCTTTTGGTTGCTCATGTCACAAATGTTTGTGGACTAAAAGTTTGGGAGTTCTGAGGATACATGGAGTGAGTCAACTGATGGGATGGGTCAACAGGAGTAGGGAGTGGGCAATGTGTAGTGGGTGTTTGGGGAACCAGCAGCCATGGGTATATGGGTATATATATATATATATATATATATATATATATATATATATATATATATATATATATATATGCAAATGAAGCAGCACAGCAATAGTGTATTGGTTAGAGCAACCGTCTAACGAACAGACATTCCCGTTCCGAATTCCACTGCATCATATGCCATTTACAATTGGTGATCTGTACATGAACATATTGCGACATCTGTCCACTGTGTAACCTGCAAAATAACAATTTAAAGTGAGCTGGAATAAAGTGTCAGTGTCATAATGAATACGGCACTAGTAAGCAGGTTTAAGCATATATAGACACCAGTAAACATGTGTAAGTGCATTTGCGCGGGGTATGCATTGCTTTACAGACACACACACACACACACACACACACACATACACACACACACACACACACACACACACATATATATATATATAAATATATATATATATATATATATATATATATATATAAAAAAAAATATATATATATATATATATATATATATATATATGTATATATCTATATATATATCTATATATATATATATATATATATATATATATATATATATATATATAGTTGCAGACATAAACATATACGTAAATATATATATATATATATATATATATATATATATATATATATATATATATATATATATATATATATATATATATATATATATATATATATATATATATATATATATATATATATATATATATATATATATATATATATATATATATATATATATGTGTGTGTGTGTGTGTGTGTGTGTGTGTGTGTGTGTGTGTGTAGATATACACAAATATACAGCTATGATAGGAAACAGCACACAAGAATAGAATAACATATGTTCACAGGCTATGCCAATGGAAGTGAGGGGCCCAAGCAAGAAAAATGAAACACGTTGCATGACCTTCCACCCCCCCCGCCCAGCTGGACATGGGAAACATACAAACAAACCCGCAAAAAATGTAAATATTCCACTGCTCCCCAGACCACAGGCAGGATACAACCAAGGGGGGTACACAGTGTACCCATGAAATCTAATCTTGGAACGCAGACAGGAGCGTCCCTTGCGGGACACCCCAAAAATTGACAAGACCAAAAGAAGGTGATACACCGACCATTCTGTCTGGGGTGTATACATACCCGGAATACAAGGGTGGGAAAGCGTGATGACCCTTAGGTCGAGACAATTGTATGACATGGGTCCCATGAAGTGGAGAGTGGGCAGTGTGTAGTGGTGTGTTCAGAAATGACCAGGACCAGAGTAAGGATGGGTGCTGTAGAGGAGGTGCGGGTTGGGGAACCATGGGTAGCTACTTATGGGTCTAGGTGTGCAGGTGTTGGCTGATGTGGGCCTGTATGGACAGCCCCAGAGATGTAAGCAAATGTGTTAATTGGGCAGAGGCGTTGCCCAATGAGCAGCCAAACCCACTGCAAGTCCCACTGCAACAAAGTGTAATCTATATGGCAAGGAACGGAATAACCAGATGTAGATGTATATATGTAGAGGTATGTGTGTGTATATCTACCCATGGCAACTTAGAGATAAGCCTCTCCCTCTCCGTAGTACAAATGTATACATACAGAGACAGAATACATATACATACCCACATATAGATATATACATATGCAGACAACCATAGACCCATATGTTATTGGAGATATATATATATATATATATATATATATATATATATATATATATATATATATATATATATATATATATTTATGTGCAGGTGTTGGCTGGAGCAGTCGTATTAGTACCACACCGGGGATGTAAGTAATATTCCGAAATGGGCATAGCTGATGCCCATACCTCTCCACCCCTAAAAAAATCTACTGAACAGGACATAAACCATTGGGGGAACAAATAGCGACCATACCTCTGAACTGTCCCTAATTTTCAGGGACGTCCCTGATTTTGACTCAAATTCTAACTCTGTCTCACTTAATCCCTCCTAAAACTAGTGACTTTTGGAGGAAAGGTGGTGAATTACACGTAATGAATAATGACAACAATTAATAGTTATAAACATCATTTACCTCAGAAAATGTGTATGAATTCATATGCTCTGAGTCTGTCAATGTGTCAGGGCAATAGCACTAATAATTTAAATGTGCCCCTGATGTTGTTATGACGTGTCCCTGATTCAGTTGATATTTGTCTCTAATTGTTTGAGAGGTCTGGGACATAAAGCACATATTCCACTTACAACCTTAGAAAGATGATAGAATATTAGGTATGCAATAGCATGACTCAGCTGAAGGATGTTGGTTCCAAAACCCAATTACTTCTTTGTATTGAAGAGTGTCAGTTCCCATGTATTAGGCAGACACTTGCAGATTGTAAGAGGAACACACCAATAATATGAATCAAACTCTGGACAAGCCAGAGATTCCGTACAGTCGAATGGCATGCTTTCGCCTAATGGGCAGCCATTCAGATGCTGTAGGCATGTAATCCGATGTCATAGGCATTACAATGTAATATCATAGTCCTCACTCCCCAGGGGTGTGAGTGTCAGATGCAAGCACCAAATGCAGTGCATTTGAATGTGCAGTAGCAAGCGGGTGTAAGACTGTTTGGCTGCCAGTATGCGAGTATTACACTGGTGAAGCAATGTAGAGGCAAACTGAGAGTAAGAAACTGTAGCCAGAGGTTAGCATTGTTTAGCTCCATGCAAACCCACGCACACCCGTTCACAACTGCTTTAACGTGCCTTAATCACACCGTATCCAATGGCCTTGTTCAGCCCAGCAACAAAATAAACGGCCTCTGCAAGGTTCAAAACCAGGACCCTGCACACACAGCTAATGTGATTTACCACTAAGCCATGCAGATATATAGACATTGGATGTTATCACAAACATATCATCCAGCACAATCATTCAACAGTATAGGGAATGTATTCCATCATGTAGATCTATGTGTGTACGTTTATGTCCAGATATAGATACATACATATATAGAGATATCAAGAACATCCCATGTGACAACAAAGCATTACAAAGGAATGAAAAGGGAAACACCAGCAATGCCTGTATTATGTAGTGGTATTGTCCTATGTAATATCAAGACTCCCTCAGACAGACGTGTCATTAATATACGCAAACATTTGTACATTGGCCAAATACATCACTCTGCATTTTATTTAAATTAACACAACAGTTCCTGTCCAATCATTATGTGAGAACAGTACTCTTGCAAGGTGCTGTGTGCGACATCATCATCATGAAGAAGGTAAATGGGGTAACCATAGAGGGACCGGTAGTGTTGTGTGTACAATGGGGTCATCTGCATCGCGTGTACCTGGAACCTTTAGGAGTAATGGGCATACCAGGATTGTGTGCCTGAGAGACAGGGGTGAGGACAGTGGGAGTATGTTGTGATGCATATTAAAAGGGTTATATGTGTTTCCAGTGGATATGTGTGTGAAATGGACAGCTGTGTATGGCACAAATGTTGTTCTAGGAACTGATTGGCCTTTTGTTTCCGTAGGGTGAGAGTGGGATGTGGGGGAAGGGGAGTAGGTATGCTCGTGGAGGATAGGTTGGGTAGGATGACAGACAAGAAAGCATACAGGGTCGGTATATGACACATGTACGGGGAAACACCTTGGATGGGGAGGGGTGTTCGGCAGTCACAAGCCATGAGCCCCCAGATGAAAACAGTGGGACGGAGGTCCCCAGCCATGGGCAGCCACCACTCCACCAAAACAGCCGCAAAGGTGGCAGTGCTGGGGGCTGTCTAGAAGGGGCAGGCTCACCCTGTAAATGTGACACTCTGCCCTCGAGCTGGTGTATCTGGCCTCAAAACCCCTTATTGAGGCCCCTATGCACCACATCTGGGACTGTACGACAGCGGACAAGTTCCTGTCTGGACCTGCTCCCAGGGGGGACAAGCCCCATGCTCAGTGGCAGTTCCACCAGAAGGTGGTGCTGAGCCAACGGAGGTGGAGGTCCAAGGCTGGGCCCCAGATGTGCTGGTGCCCGGTGCCATGGCCAGCTGAAGTGGGACAGGAGGTTCTGCCGGGACCTCCAAACCCATACAACCCATGGTGTTGCAGTTTTAACACAGATATGGCTTAGTAATAGTCAACAGCATTCAGGATTACTTATAACAGCATGCATAGATATGACCATCAACCCAACACAACAGATGGTATACATTTGCAAAGAGAGCACAGCACATGCATATATACTGCATGACATCTGTACAAAGTGTAGAAGATGTGTGACTGCAGCTATGAACAGTGGCCCATTATTGGCATGACACTGAGAACACCAGACAGTGACTGTCATACCACTGTTTCATGTGACATATGTCCAATCAGGGATGCGATGGCAGTAACTCTCATCACTATCACCATGTACTGACTGTAATCCTCACACTATGCTCCTGCAGTTCACAGATGTGTGTTCGGTGAGTAACACAGGAAATAAATGGTTCCACACACTGACCAGTCCACAGATGGCTCTACAGATGGGGGTTCCCTTACAAACAGAGCATTGTCTTGTCAGTTTTAAAACATGCAGAATAGCCATTACAACCCACAACTTATTAAACTGGCAGTAGTCTCAATGAAGCATAGCTATACTTACATGCTGTAGTCATGTCTGGCACATCACCCTCCTGTCTTTAGGCTATTTTCCACTGTGTATGTTGTTTGTGGAACATCCAGGTATCATCTGTGAAG